>NC_056726.1:1968386261-1968686261 GCF_019279795.1 Protopterus annectens
AAGACCGGTTACTCCTACTGCTATTGAAACGGTCTGGGTATCTTTCTTCCACATTGCTCTTGTTTCTGTCTACAAATCATGATATTTTATGACCTTGTATCTCTCTCTATACACATGACACTGTAGTCACTGGATGTAGTGATTTCAATGATAAATGTTACTTTTGTCTTCTTTTCATGGACCACCATATCTGGTTTTCTCGCATCTATCTTTTGAACTCTTGGTAATGCATGATCCCATGTGATGTAGACTTCATCATTTTCTATGATGCTTTGGAGTTCATATTACCAGTGTTTTTCAGCCACTTCAGTACCATAATGTTTGCACTGTCCTCAGTGCAACAGTCTTGCCACATTATTATGCCTTTAAGTATACAGTCCTAGTGCCATTAGTATGTCACACCAAGCAACGGGGTAGTCTCATTGGTTCATAGGTAGGTACTAGGCTATCGGCCCAGGGGCCTATGTAAGCGTAGCCAACAAGGTTCCCTGGCTTATGCCACCCAAGAAAGTTATTTTCCTGTGCCACTGTCGAGCAGAGACACAGAAGTGATCCCCGAGCTGTATTTCCTATTTTCCATCCACTCATCAAGATTTTTCTTGAAGAGTGCTATTGAAGAACTTTGCTTAACATAGATGGGTAGCCTGTTCCAGAGTATGGGAAGTCTCTGGGATAGTAATTTATCCCTCCAGCATGTCCTGTTTATTGTGGTGACAAGGTTTAGGTCCCTAGAGCATGTAGCTCAAAGGGATAGGATTTCTTTAGGTGTAGCATGTCCAACAGCTCTGGGTTTGACATAGCTTTATATGTTAGGCAGGGATCACCTCGGAGTAGGCGATATGCTATGGAGTAAAGCTGGAGTTTTTTGAGACGGTCGGTGTTGGCCAGTTGTTTGAGGCCAGTAATCCTCTTTGTGAGGTACTTCTGTGGCCTTTCCAGCTGCTGCAGATGTCTTGTGAGGTACATTCCAAAAGGGGCGTTGTACACTATAATGGGTCTAATGAGTGTCGAGTAGAGGGGAACAATAACCTCTTTTTTCCTGGATGAGAACCCCTTTATGATAAGGTGTGCCACGTAGAAGGACTTCCTGACTACTGTAGCGATGTGACTGTCAAAGGAGAGACTACTGTCCACCTGGGTCCCAAGGTCTTTTATCACACATTCGGTGTTAAGTAGATTGCTGCCTATGTGGTAGTTCATGGGTACAGAGTTTTTACCAAAGGGGATGACATTGCACTTTTTCGCATTGAGCTTGAGGCCATGGCTCTGACATCAGGCATCTGTCTCAGCGAGGCCCTTCTGTAGGATGTCCACATCATTTGGGGACTTGACTATGGCTCCTAGTTTGCAGTCATCTGCGAACTTCGTTAGCCAGAGGCCTTCTGTGTTAGCCTGCACCTCAGAGAAGTAAATACCAAACAGGAGAGGTCCCAAGGCAGAACCCTGTGGTACTCCACTTGTCACTGGTTTGAGGTCAGATTTGGAGACTGCAACTTTTACAGTGTGGGTTCTGTCACTGAGCCAGTTGGCAACCCATCTTGTGACATAGGGATTTATACCTAGTTTAGTGAGTTTAGCTATCATTCCAGAATGGGGGATGGTGGCGAAAGCCTTGGTGAGGTCAAGATAGGCTGTGTGAACCACCTTACCCTCATCTACGCTTTGATGACTGCCTCAAAGAAGTTGATCTGGTTCAGGAGGCATGATCTGCCTTTCACAAACCCGAATTGGGTGGGATCCAGAGTTTGGAGGTTACCAATGTCTTTGTTTATGAGTTCCATGATGATACGTTCCATGGCCTTGCAGACCAGGCTCGTCAGGCTAATAGGTCGATAGTTCCCGGGATCAGTGGTGGCTCCCCCTTTTTGGAGTGGGATAACTGTTGCTGTGTGCCATTCAGTGGGCAGAAAGCCTGATATGAGGCTATTATTGAACATGGTGCTTAAGTGGGGAGCCAGTTATTTCTGAAGTTCATGTAAAATGCAGCCTGGGATGTTGTCCAGTCCTATGGATGCTGTGTTTTTGGCTTTAGAGAATGCAGCTTTTACCTGCATAGTTGTGATTACAGGGACTCTGCATTCTTCCTGTATAGATATGGGCCCTTTAGCGGGTGGGGGGGGTTAAGTTAGCACTGAACCTATCTGCCAGGATGTTGGCAATATCAGTTGGTTCTGTAATTTTTGTGCCGTTGTGCTGTAACTCAGAGCAGATCTGGGTGTTGTCATCGAGATTCTTGACATAGCTATAGAATGCCTTGTGGTTGTCCTTAGAATTAGTGGCGGTTTTGTTTTCATAGTTAGCTTTCGAGGATCTTATAAGGGATCTCAGTTTCTTACTGAGGCTGACCGGGGAGTTCCTCCACTCAAGGGATTTTACTCTCTTTTGCAACAGTTTCTTTCTTCTGTTGTACAGTTTGTTTATGGCAGGGGACCACCAGATTGGCTTTCTTATTCTGGAGGATAGTGTCTTGGTTCTGTTTGGGATAGCATGATACATGCACTTGTGTAAATGCTTATAGAGTGCATTTGTGTAGGATTCAGCAGTTGTAACTGTATTGTCCATCTGCATGGGTGTCATGAAGTTCAGCACTTCTGTCTTAAGAAGCATGAAGTTGGCTTTGGAGAAATATTTTACCATGGTTTCTTAATGGGGGGTGGGGGCGGGATGTGGATATCAAGGGTGATTAGCTTATGGTCGGATCGGACCAACAAGGAGTTGACTTTAGGTGTGGAACACTCATGTTGGTAATGACTAGGTCTAGGATATTGTTGCCCCTGGTGGGGTTGTGGATAAGTTGATCCAGGGCATTGGAGTTTATGAATTCTAGAAAGCGTTGAGCTAAGGAGTTGGTACACGAGTAGTTTTCCCAGTTAATGGTGGGGTAGTTGAAGTCACCCATTATTACGGTGTTTGGTTGAACCCTAATATTTTCAGTACATCAAGGAAAGAGGAGTGGGAATCCTTGGGCATGGTGGGGGATCTGTAGCAAGCTACAATTTTGATTGCAGTTTTCAAACCAAATCCACGGAGGTCGAAAAAACGCTGCAAGGTAAAGCAGATGAAAAACGCTGCTCGTCCGGTCACAATCAAGAGGAACAATAGTACCAAAGGCAACCCTTCTCTAAGAAAACTGTTTATTCAGTGAAATCCACACGGCAAAAAGATAAAATCCACAGAAGTACATACAGTGGTTAAGCGCTTTCGACTGGACCAATAGCCAGTCTTCTTCAGAACACCAAAACAGTGTAAGATGTAATACATTTATACTATGTAAATCAGCGGTTTGAAAAACCGCGCCAAAACTCATTCAAGTTTTTAAAGTGACAACATTGTTTTTAAACAGCGGAAAAATGCTGTTAGCATACACCATCACCTTATGCTTGCAAAACTAAGCGAACACAGCATAACCAACTGCATAAGCTAGAAGAATCAAAATTCATATAAAAATAATTCAATTAATAATATACAATGTATAATGTAATATTTGCTTCTATGAAGAGCATACTACTGAAAAATAATACATGTTAAATAAGTTGAATATGCAAGATCTATTTATGGGCAAATTAGGATGTACCTATATCCCTAAATATGTACACGAAAAATATACAATGCAAAAATGACTAATTGTGATGAGTGTGTAAAAAATGAATGGATATATGTAAAAATTGAATGTATAAAAATATATATATGTATTTTTATATATTCTATATTTTTATATTGTGTACAACATATTTTGAGAGATATATATATTTTTAGCATTTTCAGTATCAGAGGAACTATATGTGATCACTACAGTCCACTTTTTTATATATACATTTTCTATGTATACATTTTTTATATATACATTTTTATATACATTTTTATATATATATTTTTATACATTCAATTTTTACATATATCCATTCATTTTTTACACACTCATCACAATTAGTCATTTTTGCATTGTATATTTTTCGTGTACATATTTAGGGATATAGGTACATCCTAATTTGCCCATAAATAGATCTTGCATATTCAACTTATTTAACATGTATTATTTTTCAGTAGTATGCTCTTCATAGAAGCAAATATTACATTATACATTGTATATTATTAATTGAATTATTTTTATATGAATTTTGATTCTTCTAGCTTATGCAGTTGGTTATGCTGTGTTCGCTTAGTTTTGCAAGCATAAGGTGATGGTGTATGCTAACAGCATTTTTCCGCTGTTTAAAAACAGTGTTGTCACTTTAAAAACTTGAAATGGTTTTTGGCGCGGTTTTTCAAACCGCTGATTTACATAGTATAAATGTATTACATCTTACACTGTTTTGGTGTTCTGAAGAAGACTGGCTATTGGTCCAGTCGAAAGCGCTTAACCACTGTATGTACTTCTGTGGATTTTATCTTTTTGCCGTGTGGATTTCACTGAATAAACAGTTTTCTTAGAGAAGGGTTGCCTTTGGTACTATTGTTCCTCTTGATTGTGACCGGACGAGCAGCGTTTTTCATCTGCTTTACCTTGCAGCGTTTTTTCGACCTCCGTTGATTGCAGTTTTGTCCAGAGTTAGTTGCACTTGGATAACCTCAAATGCATTATGCTAAGCATCTAGCCTGGAGGTGTGGATATCCTTAATAAATATGGACACACCTCCGCCTTTGGTGTTTTGGTCCAGGTTACATGGCCAAAACATGTGGTATGAATTATAGCCTGGTAGTGCGGGGGTGCTCTGTGGAGCCTTGAACCAGGTCTCAGTCACTACACAGATATCGAGGTTCTCCATTTTAAGGAGTGCCTCGAGTGAGTGCATTTTGAGATTTAGACTTCTAGCATTGAGTATCATTACCCTCAGTTTTTGCTTGCCTATTCCTGTTACAGTGGTGAATTTGTCATTTGAACCTTGCTTAAAAAAGGCATTATAGGGGCGGCAAGAGCCTTAGCCAGTATCCGGAATGCCAGGGGCGACAGGTGCAGGCCATGTTTGACAAAGCATCGTGGTCTGTCGACCATGTCATCCCAAGCAGACAGATACTGGATCCCCTTAGAATGACACCAGAAGCTTAGCCAATTGTTGAAGTCAGTCATTTTGTCCTTGTACTGCGTTATCATTCTGGGCGATGACAAATGCTACTCTGAGCTAGGGTCATACCTGCCTGGGCTACAAGATCAGAGAGCTTTTCCATGTCTCTTTTTATGTAGTCTAGGGTGGTACGTCTCAGGTCATTCAACACCAACATGGACAATGACAGAGTCATATTTGTACTTCTGGAGTGACCTGAGTGCGTGGGTTATGTGGCGGATCCTGGCACCCGACAGGCAGCTGACAGTAACCTTCTCCTTGTTTAGCCTGGTGAGAGGGACATCAGTGTGCCTGACTATAGAGTCACCTATGAATAGTGTGTTGGGTACATTGTTTTGCCTTATTGGCTGTGTTTGAGTGGCACACTGAGTTTGTGGGCTGTGTGTCATTTGGGTTGTGTTGGGGATGGCGGGTGCTTGTGTTTCTGCTTTGGAGGTCTCTGTTGCTTAGACAGATTATTATTGAGAGCCTCCGCAAATGTTTTTGTGTTACTATGTGTGGATTTTGGTGGTATAGATTTAGTGAGACTATGTGATGAGTGTGGTGTGGTGCAGATGTTTACCTTCTCCTCTTGACTGTCAAGTTCACTCTTGGTTGGAAAGAGCTCTACCTCCAGTTTGGCTAGATAAGTGCATCTCTCACAGGTTGTAGTGTTGGGTGGTAGGAGAAGAAGGTTGTCTGTGTACATGAGGCAATTTCTACATTGCTTCAAGATGCCCAGATTCATCAGATAGACAGGAGAGAACACTGGGAGCTGACCCTTGGACATGCCTGAGTAAGAAACTATTTTCCTCTAGATAAGTGAGGAAAGTGAGTACAAAAGCTGTTTTTCTCTAAGCAAGTGAGAAAAGTAAGTACAAAAACTGTTTTCCTTTAGATAATGAGGAAGGTTGAGTGCTATGGTAATTAGCTTATTTAGTGCTTACAAGTTCTGAACAAGTGCTGAGCACGAATATGCAAATTTAAGTGCTAAAACTAATAATCTGTGTTTGCACTAGATGGGTTACAGGACAGAAACAAGTGCAAATGCAGGCTTTCAAATCAGAAAGTTGTGAGAGATGGAAAAGATTGTCCAAACAGCCAATAACTACAATTTCTGGGCCAGAATCACTCCTTATGTGGTAGACAGGTTACCTAGTGCTTACCACTCCCACTAATAAGCTAGAAGGCTTCCCTCCCACACAGAAAGGCTTGGGGGGGTGGCTCAGAAGCTTACATACAGTCCTGGATACAGCAAATCTGTACCTGGAACACTAGTTACAGGAAAGGTAGGAAACAGGCTTACAGTATTTTTTTTTGCAGAAAAGTAGCTAAAACAGCATTAAAAACAATTCACATGCAGTGCAAGCTAGCACATTTGAATATGTAACAATATTAGCCCAAACACAGTTTAAAAAATGCAATTAAATTAAAAAGGACTAAAAGCAAGTGCAGAAAGAGTTTATTAGGTAGAATGTGGTAAAGAGGTGGGACTGGGGGAGTGTCCCTGATCAAATCTGCAGTGGGGCAGGCAACTGCAAAAGCCACCAAATTTAAACTACAAACTAAAAATAGGGAGGGTGGTTGGGACAAAACTGTTTCAGCAGAGATCTAAGCAACAATTAACACTACAAACTCTAAAACCAAAAAAATATACTCAGCTGTGTATATTTGCAGATAGACTGAAAAGTAGTCTCTCAGAACACAAGTTCCAGCAATGAAATGCAGACTGTTACTAACAGGTCTAATTTTATGCAAGTGATCCTTGAGTTAGATAACACACAAGCTGTAAAAAACAGTTATACCAACTGAAGACACAGCAGAAAATAGGGGAAGGTGGGGAAAACAGTTTCAGCAGAGATCTAAGCAACAATTAACAGTACAAACTCTAAAACTAAAAAAAATATACTCAGCTCTGTATATTTGCAGATAGATTGAAAAGCAGTCTCTCAGAACACATGTTCCAGCAATGAAATGCAGGCTGTTACTAACAGGTCTAAGTTTATCACAAAAACGAAACAGGAGTTACCAGCCACGATATCTTGAACAAACAGTATAACAAAATTCAGTCCAATCTCATAAAAGGCTCCAAACTGGCTTTATTGAGGTCCAAGGAAAAAATAAGCGCTTTCACGTAGTACACAGCTACGCTTCATCAGATTATACTTAGACTAAAAAGAAGCTCACATTATATACAACCCAAGGCGGGAAAATTATTTACTATGGTAACTAGGGCTTTCTAATTAATAAAAGTAACAGAAGTAATAATCTCATTAACATCGTCATTCAGAAAAAACTGCCTTTCCAGATTTAAAATAAAACTAACATCACCATTGAGATTCAACTCCTGAAAGCAGTTCTCATAAACAACTATGTTGTGAAGCACTTGTATTTTAACATATTAAAAAGTGTAAATATATATATATAAAAATAAAAATTAAAGTAAAAGCCTTATGCTTTATTGTAAATACAATCATTCACATACTTTGTAAATCTTTAGAATCTGTCTCAGTTTCTATAAGAAACATAAATCACAAAATACGGCGCACATATAGGTATTAAAAGATGAATAGTAACAATAAAATTTAGCGCACCATAGATAATGAAGGATCAAAAGTTAAAAACAGCCCATCGCTGATCTTTTATAGTCACAAAACAAAGTGACTAGTTTTCTTTCGTTATTATTGAGTTCATTCTTGTTATTCGCTATATTTTCAAGGCGTAGATAACGCCATGACGTCACTTGATAGGTACAGTGATCGTCAGTTAGTAAAATAATGAAGTGCAGAGTGCAACAAAAATATAATGAAATGCAGGCTGTTACTAACAGATCTAATTTTATGCAAGTGATCCTTGAGTTAGATAACACACAAGCTGTAGAAAACAGTTATACCAACTGAAGACACAGCAGAAAATAGGGGAAGGTGGGGAAAACAGTTTCAGCAGAGATCTAAACAATTAACACTACAAACTCTAAAACCAAAAAAAAAATAAACTCAGCTCTGTATATTTGCAGATAAATTGAAAAGCAGTCTCTCAGAACACATATTCCAGCAATGAAATGCAGGCTGTTACTAACAGGTCTAATTTTATGCAAGTGATCCTTGAGTTAGATAACACACAAGCTGTAATAAACAGTTATACCAACTGAAGACACAGCAGAAAATAGGGGAAGGTGGGGAAAACAGTTTCAGCAGAGATCTAAGCAACAATTAACAGTACAAACTCTAAAACTAAAAAAATATACTCAGCTCTGTATATTGGCAGATAGATTGAAAAGCAGTCTCTCAGAACACAGGTTCCAGCAATGAAATGCAGGCTGTTACTAACAGGTCTAATTTTATGCAAGTGATCCTTGAGTTAGATAACACACAAGCTGTAAAAAACAGTTATACCAACTGAAGACACAGCAGAAAATAGGGGAAGGTGGGGAAAGCAGTTTCAGCAGAGATCTAAGAAACAATTAACAGTACAAACTCTAAAACCAAAAAATATACTCAGCTCTGTATATTTGCAGATAGATTGAAAAGCAGTCTCTCAGAACACATGTTTCAGCAACGGAATACAGGCTGTTACTAGCAGGTCTAATTTTATGCAAGTGATCCTTGAGTTAGATAACACACGAGCTGTAAAACCAGTTATACCAACTGACGATACAGCAGAAAATAGGGGAAGGTAGGGAAAACAGTTTCAGCAGAGATCTAAGCAACAATTAACAGTACAAGCTCTAAAACCAAATAAATATACTCATCTCTGTATATTTGCAGGTAGATTGAAAAGCAGTCTCTCAGAACACAGGTTCCAGCAATGAAATGCAGGCTGTTACTAACAGATCTAATTTTATGCAAATGATCCCTGAGTTAGATAACACACAAGCTGTAAAAACCAGTTATACCAACTGAAGACACAGCAGAAAATAGGGGGAGGTGGGGAAAACAGTACAAACTCTAAAAGCAAAAAAATATACTCAGCTCTGTATATTTGCAGATAGATTGAAAAGCAGTCTCTCAGAACACAGGTTCCAGCAATGAAATGCAGGCTGTTACTAACAGATCTAATTTTATGCAAATGATCCTTGAGTTAGATAACACACAAGCTGTAAAAAACTGTTATACCAACTGAAGGCACAGCAGAAAATAGGGTGAGGTGGGGAAAACAGTACAAACTCTAAAAGCAAAAACAATATACTCAGCTCTGTATATTTGCAGATAGATTGAAAATCAGTGTCTCAGAACACATGTTCCAGCAATGAAATGCAGGCTGTTACTAACAGGTCTAATTTTATGCAAGTGATCCTTGAGTTAGATAACACACAAGCTGTAAAAAACAGTTATACCAACTGAAGACACAGCAGAAAATAGGGGAAGGTGGGGAAAACAGTTTCAGCAGAGATCTAAGCAACAATTAACAGTACAAACTCTAAAACTAAAAAAATATACTCAGCTCTGTATATTTGCAGATAGATTGAAAAGCAGTCTCTCAGAACACAGGTTCCAGCAATGAAATGCAGGCTTTTACTAACAGGACTAATTTTATGCAAATGATCCTTGAGTTAGATAACACACAAGCTGTAAAAACCAGTTATACCAACGGAAGACATAGCAGAAAATAGGGGAAGGTGGAGAAAATATTTTCAGCAGAGATCTAAGCAAAAATTAACAGTACAAACTCTAAAACTAAAAAAATATACTCAACTCTGTATATTTGCAGATAGATTGAAAAGCAGTCTCTCAGAACACAGGTTCCAGCAATGAGATGCAGGCTGTTACTAACAGGTCTAATTTTATGTAAGTGATCAGTGAGTTAGATAACACACAAGCTTTAAAAAACAGTTATACCAACTGAAGACACAGCAGAAAATAGGGGAAGGTAGGGAAAACAGTTTCAGCAGAGATCTAAGCAACAATTAACAGTACAAACTATAAAACCAAAAAATATATACTCAGCTCTAAATATTTGTAGATAGATTGAAAAGCAGTCTCTCAGAACACAGGTTCCAGCAATTAAATGCAGGCTGTAACTAACAGGTCTAATTTTATGCGAGGGATTCTTGAGTTAGATAACACACAAGCTGTAAAAACAGTTGTAGCAACTGAAGACACCACAGAAATTAGGGGGAGGTAGGGAAAACGGTTTCAGCAGAGATCTGAGCAACAATTAACAGTACAAACTCTAAAACCAAAAAAAATATACTCAGCTCTGTATATTTGTAGATAGATTGAATAACAGTCTCTCAGAACACAGGTTCCAGCAATGAAATGCAGGCTGTTACTAACAGGTCTAATTTTATGCAAGTTATCCTTGAGTTAGATAACACACAAGCTGTAAAAAACAGTTATACTAACTGAAGACACAGCAGAAAATAGGGAAAGGTGGGGAAAACAGTTTCAGCAGAGATATAAGCAACAATTAACATTACAAACTCTAAATCCAAAAAAATATACTCAGCTCTGCATATTTGCAGATAGATTGAAAAGCAGTCTCTCAGAACACAGGTTACAGCAATGAAATGCAGGCTGTTACTAACAGGTCTAATTTTATGCAAATGATCCTTGAGTTAGATAACACACAAGCTGTAAAAAACAGTTATACCAACTGAAGACACAGCACAAAATAGGAGGAGGTTGGGAAAACAGTACAAACTCTAAAAGCAAAAAAATATACTCAGCCCTGTATATTTGCAGATAGATTGACAAGCAGTCTCTCAGAACACATGTTCCAGCAATGAAATGCAGACTGTTACTAACAGTTCTAATTTTCTGCAAGTGGTCCTTGAGTTAGATAACACACAAGCTGTAAAAAACAGCTATACCAACTGAAGACACAGCAGAAAATAGGGGAAGGTGGGGAAAACAGTTTCAGCAGAGATCTAAGCAACAATTAACAGTACAAACTCTAAAACCAAAAAAATATATTCAGCTCTGTATATTTGCAGATAGATTGAAAAGCAGTCTTTCAGAACACAGGTTCCAGCAATGAAATACAGGGTATTACTAACAGTTCTAATTTTCTGCAAGTGGTCCTTGAGTTAGATAACACACAAGCTGTAAAAAACAGCTATACCAACTGAAGACACAGCAGAAAATAGGGGAAGGTGGGGAAAACAGTTTCAGCAGAGATCTAAGCAACAATTAACAGTACAAACTCTAAAACCAAAAAAATATATTCAGCTCTGTATATTTGCAGATAGATTGAAAAGCAGTCTTTCAGAACACAGGTTCCAGCAATGAAATACAGGGTATTACTAACAGGTCTAATTTTATGCAAGTGATCCCTGAGTTAGATAACACACAAGCTGTAAAAACCAGTTATACCAACTGACGACACAGCAGAAAATAGGGGAAGGTGGGGAAAACAGTTTCAGCAGAGATCTAAGCAACAATTAACAGTACAAACTCTAAAACCAAAAAAATATATTCAGCTCTGTATATTTGCAGATGGATTGAAAAGCAGTCTTTCAGAACACAGTTTCCAGCAATGAAGTGCAGGCTGTTACTAACAGATCTAATTTTATGTAAGTGATCATTGAGTTAGATAACACACACACGCTGTAAAAACAGTTATATCAGCTGAAGATACAGCAGAAAATAGGGGGAGGTGGGGAAAACAGTTTCAGCAGAGGTCTAAGCAAAACAAACTCTAAAACCAAAACAAATATACTCAGCTCTGTATATTTGCAGATAGATTGAAAAGCAGTCTCTCAGGATACATGCCTATCTCTCTAGCATTTCCTATTTATATCACAGGCAAGGTCTAAGTGTTTAGAATGGATAATTCTGGTTCTGTTTGTTTTGTGGATATGCAGGAGGTCCATTAGAATGGAGTCTGACAATGCCCTGTATGCCAGGCATAGATCTCTCCTCAAACGCCTATAGGAGACAGACTACAGGGATAGGGCCTTGAGGCAGTCTGCATAGGACATTTTACTTATGCCCTGTATTCTTTTAGTGAGTAACGTCTGTGGGTGTTCCAATTGTTGGATATGCCTTGTTAGGTACATACCAAAGGGGGCATTGTACTCAATGGCAGGTTTGATGAATGCCGAATACAGTGGAACAATGACTTCCTTGGACTTACCTTTCTTTAAAAGTTGCGCAACATGGAAGGATTTCCTCACCACTGTAGACACATGATGGTCAAAGGCTAGATTACTATATGTCTGTGTCCCTAAGTCCCTGACTACTCGGTCAACTCTGAGTGGTGGGTTGTCATATGATAGTTACCAGGGTTGGATGACTTCCCAAAGGATACTCTTATACATTTCTTGGCATTTAGTTTTAGTCCATGGCTCTGACACCAGTTTTTGTCTGTGCCAGCCCCTCCTGGAGAACATTTGTGTCAGTGTGGGATTCAATGACAGCTCCTAATTTGAAATCATCTGAAAATTTAGTCAGCCAGAGACCACTGACATTGGTCTTGACTTCTGAGAAGTAAATGCCAAAAAGGAACTGTCCAAGGACTGATTCCTGAGAGACTCCACTTGTGACTGGCATCTTTGTAGATATCGACTCCCCAATTCTAACGTCTTGGGTCCTGTCTGTGAGCCAGTTGACTATCCACTGGGTGACATACGGGTTTATACCTAACCCAAAAGAATCCAAAAGAAAGACCCCAAATCCAGAAATCAACAGGAATGTAGTCTGAATGCAATGTCACATGAGAAGTAACCAAAATGAAAAATAAAACTTTAATTCCAGCATACACACTTTTATTAAAACAAATAAATATAAGAGCTTTTGTCTCTGTCAGAGACTTTATCAAGATAAAAGCACAAAACAGGAAGCACATCATGTATACCCCATCCCAATTAACTCATTATCAGGCCATCATTCATTTAACTACTAGCCACCTCAATACATTTTCTAAAACTTTTTTCTAAAACATTATTTAACCAAACAATAATAAGATCATAATATAATGTACAGGTCTACCTGACTCATAAATATTATATACATAACAGATACATACTAGATGACAAATAATACCCCCTAAAAAACATATACAATTTCATGAAAATTGTCATATAGTAAAAACATTTATACCAAAAAGCTCCAGATGAAAGGCCATCACCTTTCAAGTGCTTTTAGTTTCAAAAAGCAAGCCAGAGAAAACAAGTCATTCAAACCTGGCCAAACAGTTGCATTAATTCTTAGTTGCCAGAATGCCTCCAACTTCTCTAATTGTAGAGCCCATGGACCACCCCTCGGATCCTTCCTTAACATATCAATAATGACAAACTTAAACAAATGCCCCTCATAGTCAATACAATGTCTGGCTAAGGCGTTTGTTTTAATTTTTAATCTAATGTCCCTCACATGCTCATAAATTCGATTCCTGAGTTTCCTCTCAGTTTTTCCTACATAAAAGCAGGGACATTGCAAACATACTGCACAGTAGACCACCCTCTCGGATTGACATGTAAATTTATCCTTAAAACTAAAGACCTGCCCATTAATAATTACTGATGAACGATCCATAATAAATCCACACTGATTATATGCTCCACATTTTTTCATAAAACCCTTTCTGGGATCACTTGTAGGATTCTCAAGTAAATGTTTCAGACATCTACCCTTCCTGTAAACCCTTACCGGGGCACTGCTGATACATTTCCTAACCTCGTCACAGGACGACAAGATCACCCAATTCTTATACAAAATTTTGACAATCAGTTGACTGTCAGCACCAAAATTGGTAACAAAGGCTGACTTAAAGTTCATGTCAGTCCCCAAACAGACCCTTCACCACCATTAGCACAGGATGCTACCACAGGGGCCTCAATGCTTAAAGTAGTCATTTTGGACCTATCATTGATTTCTCCGTCCCCAACCTGGGATAATATTGCTTTAAAATGACCCCTTTCCCCTCTTATTGATAACCTCCATGATTACTTCCTGAATCAATAAGGGAGGATAACCTGTCCTCAAAAACATAGCCCTCAGGACATCACACTCATTCAAAAAGGATTCAAAAAAGGACACCGTACGCACTGCTCACAAATTGACCCTTAATGACCGCCTTTTTCATTTTGAATGGATGTGAACTGCTGAACTGCTGCAAGCTGTTTGAATAGTTAGGAACTGTTTGAATAGTTTAGGAACACCAAAATCCACACATAGTAAAACAAAAACATTTGCGGAGGCTCTCAATAATAATCTGTCTAAGCAACAGAGACCTCCAAAGCAGAAACGCAAGCAACCTCCATCCCCCAACACAACCCAAATGAGACATAGCCCACAGACTCAGTGTGCCACTCAACCACAAGCAATAAGGCAAAACAACATACCCAACACACTAGTCATAGGTGACTCTGTAGTCAAGTACACTGATGTCCGACTCACCAGGCTAAACAAGGAGAAGGTTACTGTCAGCTGCCTGTCGGGTGCCAGGATCCGCCACATAACCCACACACTCAGGTCACTCCCCAACAAGTACAAATATGACTGTGTCATTGTCCATGTTGGTGTGAATGACCTGAGACGTACCTCCCTAAACTACTTGTAAAGAGACATGGAAGAGCTCTCCAATCTTGTAGCCCAGGCAGGTGTGACCCTAGCCCTGATTTGCATTCTGCCATTGCCCCGAATGATACCGCAGTACAAGGACAAAATGATTGACTTCAACAATTGGCTAAGCTTCTGGTGTCATTCTAAGGGGATCCAGTATCTGTCTGCTTTTGATGACATGGTCGACAGACCATGATGCTTTGCCACAGATGGCCTGCATCTGTCGCCCCTGGGATTCCAGATACTGGCTAATGCTCTTGCTGCCCCTATAGTGCCTTTTTTAGACAAGGTTCAAATAAAAAATTCATCCCTGTAACAGGAACAGGCAAGAAAAAGCTGAGGGTAATGCTACTCAATGCTAGAAGTCTAAATCTCAAAATGCACTCACTTGAGGCACTCCTTAAAATGGAGAACATCGATATCTGTGCAGTGACTGAGACCTGGTTCAAAGCTCCAGAGATCACCACTGCACTACCAGGCTATAACTCATACCACATTTCTCGGCCATGTAACCTGGACCGAAACACCAAAGGCGTAGGTGTGTCCATATTCATTAAGGATATCCACACCTCCAGGCTAGTTGCTCAGCATAATGCATCCAAGGTAATCCAAGTGCAACTAACTCTAGGCAAAACTGCAGTCCAAATTGTAGCTTGCTACAGATCCCCCACCATGCCCCAGGATTCCCACTCCTCTTTTCTTGATGTACTGGAAAATATTAGGGTTCAACCAAACACCCTAATAATGGGCGACTTCAACTACCTCACCATTAACTGGGAAAACTACTCATGTACCAACTCCTTAGCTCAACACCTTCTGGAATTCATAAACTCCAATGCCCTGGATCAACTTATCCACACCCCCACCAGGGGCAACAATATCCTAGACCTAGTGATTACCAACATGAGTGACCGGTGTTCCACACCTGAAGTCAACTCCTCGTTGGTCTGATCCGACCATAAGCTAATCACCCTTGATATCCACATCCTGCCCCCACCCCCCATTAAGAAAACCACTGTAAAAAATTTCTCCAAAGCCAACTTCATGCTTCTTAAGACAGAAGTGTTGAACTTCATGACACCCATGCAAATGGACAATACAGCTACAAATGCTGAATTTTACACAAATGCACTATATAAGCACTTACACGAGTGCATGGATCATGCTATCCCAAACAGAACCAAGAAGCTATCCTCCAAAAAAGGAAGCCAGTCTGGTGGTCCCCTGCCATAAACAAACTGTACAACAGAAGGAAAAACTGTTGCAAAAGAGAATAAAATCCCTTGAGTGGAGGAGCTCCCTGGTCAGCCTCAGTAAGAAGCTGAAATCCCTTATAAGATCCTCCAAAGCTAGCTACAAAAACAAAATCACCACTAATTGTAAGGACAACCACAAAGCATTCTATAGCTATGTCAAGAATCTCAATGGCAACACCCAGATCTGCTCTGAGTTACAGCACAAAGGCACGAAAATTACAGAACCAACTGATATTGCCAACATCTTGGCAGATAGGTTCAGTGCTAGCTTTACCCCCCCACTCCCCCTAAAGGGCCCATATCTATAGAGGAAGAATGCAGAGTCCCTTTAATCACAACTATGCAGGTAAAAGCTGCACTCTCTAAAGCCAAAAACACAGCATCCATGGGACTGGACAACATCCCAGGCTGCGTTTTACATGAACTTCAGCATGAAATGGCTCCCCACTTAAAGCACCATGTTCAATAATAGGCTCGCATCAGGCTCTGTGTCCACTGAATGGCGCACAGCAACAGTTATCCCACTCCACAAAGGGGGAGCCACCACTGATCCTGGGAACTATCGACCTATTAGCCTGAAGATCCTGGTCTGCAAGGCCATGGAATGTATCATCATGGAACTCATAAACAAAGACATTGGTAATTTCCATACTCTGGATCCCACCCAGTTCGGCTTTGTGAAAGGCAGATCATGCCTTCTGAACCTGATCGACTTCTTTGAGGCAGTTACCAAAGCGTAGATGAGGGTAAGGTGGTTCACACAGCCTATCGTGACCTCGCCAAGGCTTTCGACACCATCCCCCATTCTGGAATTATAGCTAAACTCACTAAACTAGGTATAAGTCCCTACGTCCACAAGATGGGTTGCCAACTGACAGAACCCACACTGTAAAAGTTGCAGACTCCAAATCTGACCTCAAACAAGTGACAAGTGGAGTACCACAGGATTCCGTCCTGGGACCTCTCCTGTTTGGTATCTACTTCTCGGAAGTACAGGCTAACACAGAAGGCTACTGGCTAATGAAGGTCACAGATGACTGCAAACTAGGAGCCATAGTCAAGTCCCCAAATGATGTGGACATCCTACAGAAGGGCCTCGCTGAGACAGATGCCTGGTATCAGAGCCATGGCCTCAAGCTCAATGCCAAAATTTGCAGTGTCATCCCCTTTGGTAAAAACTCTGTACCCATGAACTACCACATAGGCAGCAATCTACTTAACACCGAATGTGTGATGAGACCTTGGGACCCAGGTGGACAGTAGTCTCTCCTTTGATAGTCACATCGCCACAGTAGTCAGGAAGTCCCTCTACGTGGCACACCTCAACATAAAAGGGTTCTTATCCAGGAAAAAAGAGGTCATTGTTCCCCTCTACTCGACACTCATTAGACACATTATAGAGTACAACACCCCTTTTTGAATGTACCTCACAAGACATCTGCAGCAGCTAGAAAGGCCACAGAAGTACCTCACAAAGAGGATTACTGACCTCAAACAAATGCCCTACACTGACCTCCTCAAAAATCTCCAGCTTTACTCCGTAGCATATCGCCTACTCCGAGGTGACCTCTGCCTAACATATAAAGCTATGTCAAACCCAGAGCTGTTGGACATGCTACACCTAAAGAAATCCCAATCCCTCCAAGCTACACGCTCTAAGGACCTAAACCTTGTCACCACAATAAACAGGACATGCTGGAGGGATAGATTCCTGTCCCAGAGACTTCCCATACTCTGGAATAGGCTACCCATCTATGTCAAGCAAAGTTCTTCATTAGCACTCTTCAAGAAAAATCTTAATGAGTGGATGGGAAATAGGAAATACGCGCTGAGGTTCACTTCTGTGTCTCTGCTCGACAGTGGCACAGGAAAATAACTTTCTTGGGTGGCATAAGCCAGGGAACCTTGTTGGCTAGGCTTATGTAGGCCCTTGGGCCGATAGCCTAGTACCTACCTATGAACCTATGAATAAGTCTCCTTTCTGAATATTTCAGCTATAAAGGACTGAGAACTCGTATCCTTGATTAATTTCACATCTAGATATGGGATTTCCTTCCTCCCTACCATATGTGTAAACCTCAAAAATGGGGTAGATCCATTAATATAAGTAAATAACAGTAAACCAGTAAAACAAGCAGGCTCAGGAACCCAAAGGAAAGCAAGTGCTCAGAATGCTGTAGGGTCTTCTTAACGCAAGATTTATTTAAAATACCAATAAAACGGCGTTTTCGCTACCAAAACTATGGTAGCTTCTTCAGGGAGAAATAAAATCAACAATGCAGAGTACTGGTAAAAATACTAGCATTTGGCGCCACAATACAAAATACAATTAAACCAATTAGGTAGCAGGAAAACGTCATTTCCTGCCTTGCTAAACTGACACAAATATTTAGCGTTATGCCATAAGTGTGACAAAACTTAAACTTGCAGCTACAAGACAACACATACTGCAAATGTACAAATTGTAGAGCCAGACATAAAGAAAACCATACAAAATAAATACAGTTTTTTAAAAGTGCCTTAACAAATTAAAGCTGCAGTGTATAGATATACACTAAAAAGTGTGTGCGCGCTTAAATTAACCTGAAGTCAGCAGTACACAAATTATACCTTGCAAGAGAACATTAAAAATACGTCCTAATGAATTAAGGACGCTAAGTATATTGTAAATATTATGAGATGAAATGGAAATCATCTGCAATTATGGGCATCACATTGTTGCACAAATACAAGTTGCTAAGTCAAGCTTAGAAAGGGCATGAAAGAACCATGCAAGTAGTACAATAAATGAAATACCTTGGCAGAAAAAAGCTGCAATATGTAAAAATGCGCTAAAGAGACTACAATGTGTAGAAATGCGCTAAAAAAAGTGTACATGCTTAAAGTAACATAAAACAACTAATGCGCAAAAATATGTGTTGCAGAGGTATATAAAGAATACATCCTGTGCAATAAAGAAACCTATAATTGTAATAAAATAATAAAAGTTATCTGAGAAAAATGTGTAAGTGTAACATAAATAAATATAAAATAAGTGTACAATGCAAGAAGACAAAAGTAAAATATAAATTTATCTTGGGTAACTTTTAAGTTTAAGACGACATGATATATTGCAGTTTTCATTTAAACCAGGCGGGTGAAATGCATTAAGTTTTATCTGCCATTCCAATTCTTTGGTTTCCAAGAAGATAGATGTAGGACCGCCCCTAATATTATGTGGAATGTGGTCAATAGCAATAAAGCGAAACTTATGTCCAATGTTGTGGGTGATGCGTTTCGCCAAAGCATTATCATCCTTACATTTTTTAATAGCGTACATATGTTGGTAAATTCTTTCTTTAAATTTACGCTCAGTTTTACCAACATAGTACGCGGGGCAGCTATCACAGGTAGCTAAATAAACAACAGACTTCGTATCACAGTTTATTTTATAGAGAATGCTAATTTTTTACCGTTCAATTGGAAAGAGTTACCTATTCTAAGGCAACTACACCAGTTGCAGTGACCACACATATATGTCCCTTTTTGTTTTGAAAGTAAGTCAGAGTGCTTGTTCCTCTCCAATAAAGCTTTCAAATGTTGTCCTCTCCTGTAAACTATCGCAGGCTTGTCTCCCAGTTTCTCTAGTAAAAAACTGTTACTCGTAATAAAATACCAGTTTTTAAATATGATGGAACAAACATGTCTAGAATCAATGCTATATGTTGTGATAAAACTGGAAGAATACTTATGAGCCTCTTTATGAGTATGCAATGGGGGAATAATGGGACTGGATGATAATGATGATTCGGCCAAAGAGGGGATTTTTATGAGTCCTTTGTTGTTGTTGTCAAGGAGAGGTTTATAAAACCTCCTACTCTCTTATTTCTAACTTCTGATGTTAACTCATGAATTAGTGACACTGGATAGTCACGACTACTGAACATTTCAAATAATAATTGGCATTCACTATCAAAGTAGGCTTCAGTGCTGCACATTTTAGCTGCTCTGATGAGCTGACGTTTGACTATTGATCTTTTTTGCTTAAATGGATGCTGGCTAGAGAAGTGGAGAAATGAATTACAGTAGGTTGGCTTTCTGTAGATAGAAGAAGACAGTGAGCCAACTGTCATGTTTTTTTCAAGCCTAACATCCAAATAGTCAATAGAGTTTGTTAAAAAATGGTGTGTAAACTTAAAAAAAGAAGTAGTGCTGTTCATATATTCAATGTTCTCTTGCAAGGTATAATTTGTGTACTGCTGACTTCAGGTTAATTTAAGCGCGCACACACTTTTTAGTGTATATCTATACACTGCAACTTTAATTTGTTAAGGCACTTTTAAAAAACTGTATTTATCTTATAAGGTTTTTTTATGTCTGGCTCTACAATTTTTACACTTGCAGTATGTGTTGTCTTGTTTTGTCACACTTATGGCATAACGCTATTTGTGTCAGTTTAGCAAGGCAGGAAATGACGTTTTCCTGCTACCTAATTGGTTTAATTGTATTTTGTATTGTGGCGCCAAATGCTAGTATTTTTGCCAGTACTCTGCATTGTTGATTTTATTTCTCTCTGAAGAAGCTACCATAGTTTTGGTAGCGAAAACGCCGTTTTATTGGTATTTTAAATAAATCTTGCGTTAAGAAGACCCTACAGCATTCCGAGCACTTGCTTTCCTTTGGGTTCCTGAGCCTGCTTGTTTTACTGGTTTACTGTTATTTACTAAGTTTCCAGTCCCATTATTCCCCCATTGCATACTCATAAAGAGGCTCATAAGTATTCTTCCAGTTTTATCACAACATATAGCATTGATTCTAGACATGTTTGTTCCATCATATTTAAAAACTGGTATTTTATTACGAGTAACAGTTTTTTACTAGAGAAACTGGGAGACAAGCCTGCGATAGTTTACAGGAGAGGACAACATTTGAAAGCTTTATTGGAGAGGAACAAGCACTCTGACTTACTTTCAAAACAAAAAGGGACATATATGTGTGGTCACTGCAACTGGTGTAGTTGCCTTAGAACAGGTAACTCTTTCCAATTGAACGGTAAAAAATTTAGCATTCTCTATAAAATAAACTGTGATACGAAGTCTGTTGTTTATTTAGCTACCTGTGATAGCTGCCCCGCGTACTATGTTGGTAAAACTGAGCGTAAATTTAAAGAAAGAATTTACCAACATATGTACGCTATTAAAAAATGTAAGGATGATAATGCTTTGGCGAAACATATCACCCACAACACTGGTCATAAGTTTCACTTTATTGCTATTGACCATATTCCACATAATATTAGGGGCGGTCCTATATCTATTTTCTTGGAAACCAAAGAATTGGAATGGCAGATAAAACTTAATGCATTTCAACCGCCTGGTTTAAATGAAAACTGCAATATATCATGTCTTCTTAAACTTAAAAGTTATCTAAGATAAATTTATATTTTACTGTTGTCTTCCTGTATTGTACATTCATTTTATAATTATTTATGTTACACTTACACATTTTTCTCAGATAACTTTTATTATTTTATTACAATTATAGGTTTCTTTATTGCACAGGATGTATTCTTTATATACCTCTGCAACACATATTTTTGCGCATTAGTTGTTTTATGTTACTTTAAGCATGTACACTTTTTTTTAGCGCATTTCTACACATTGTAGTCTTTTTAGCGCATTTTTACATATTGCAGCTTTTTTCTGCCAAGGTATTTCATTTATTGTACTACTTGCATGGTTCTTTCATGCCCTTTCTAAGCTTGACTTAGCAACTTGTATTTGTGCAACAATGTGATGCCCATAATTACAGATGATTTCCATTTCATCTCATAATATTTACAATATACTTAGCATCCTTCATTCATTAGGACATATTTTTAATTTTCTCTTGCAAGGTATAATTTGTGTACTGCTGACTTCAGGTTAATTTAAGTGCGCACACACTTTTTAGTGTATATCTATACACTGCAACTTTAATTTGTTAAGGCACTTTTAAAAAACTGTATTTATCTTATAAGGTTTTTTTATGTCTGGCTCTACAATTTTTACACTTGCAGTATGTGTTGTCTTGTAGTTGCAAGTCTAAGTTTTGTCACACTTATGGCATAACGCTAACTATTTGTGTCAGTTTAGCAAGGCAGGAAATGACGTTTTCCTGCTACCTAATTGGTTTAATTGTATTTTGTATTGTGGCACCAAATGCTAGTATTTTTGCCAGTACTCTACATTGTTGATTTTATTTCTCTCTGAAGAAGCTACCATAGTTTTGGTAGCGAAAACGCCATTTTATTGGTATTTTAAATAAATCTTGCGTTAAGAAGACCCTACAGCATTCCGAGCACTTGCTTTCCTTTGGGTTCCTGAGCCTGCTTTTTTACATTAATATAAGTAAAAAAATCAGGAATTAGATCAAAGGGGCCATCCCAGAAAATAAAAATATCATTCAGGTAACGGACGTGCAACTTGCAATAAGGAAAGAACTGAGACTCATACAAAAATTTCTTCTCCCATTCAATCATAACAATGTTCGCAAAAATGCCCCCACATGGTGAACCCATAGTCACACCATCAATTTGAAGATAGAACTCATTATCAAATAAAATGCAATTGTTCTTTACTACAAGTTCAAAAAGCTGTTCGTACACATTAATCCTGTACTGGGGCACCCCCTTAGATAACAAAAAATCACAAACCCACTCTAATCCAATATCATGGGGTATCACTGTGTCTCTCACATCCACAGTAATGAACAACCACGATTCAATGTAACCGAGATTATTAATCCTATTTAAAAAAAATCCCAGGATTCTTTACACATATAACTTTCACTCTCCAACAATGATTTCACTTTGATGTCCAGAAATTTAGCTATGGGATATGTAATAGACCCCCAACCATCCACAGTTGGCCACATAGTGGGATTTAAAAGGCTCTTATGAATTTTAGGCAAGCCAAAAATAGTGAGGATTCTTGGATGGGCGACCAACATATAGTTTAGTTCATCTATGGTAAGTGACTCCTCAATAAACAAGTCATTCAACTGGTCCCTAACTTTACAATATGATCCATTTAGTTCATTCAATGAGATCTTCTCCTAATGCACACTATTTAACATCTCCTTCATTTTTGTATTGTAGTCAGCTAAATACATTACAGCCATCCCCCCACCTTTATTGGGCTTAATAATCCTGATGTCTGGGTTACTTGTAAGTTTCTCAAGGCTTCTCTCCTCAGCTATACTCAAATTCAAGTAAGGTTTCTGCCTAGGGATATTCCTCATGTCTATTTCACACACCCTTTCAAAAGTATGTAAAAAGGGGTGCAGTGAGGGGGTTAAAGGTGATTGATACATGTAAAGGATCACCCACATACTCAACCGAATGAAAATAAAGATTCAAGTTCAATTTCCTTTCAAATTGCTTCAAATCCACTAAAGTTTTGACTGGTATAAAAGTCGTGCCCCTAGCTTGTAAATCACAATCTGTCACTTAAGTCTGTAATGATGAATAATTAAATACATTAAAATCACTGGCGGAGTTCTGGAGAATTCCACAGGTATCCACACCCATGTCACAATTGATAGATTCTGTTACTGAAATACTCCCCTCCACCCCCCTCCTCTGCTGGGGCCTGTAACCACCCCAGCCTCTGTACCTGTTCACTTGAGGATACCGCTCCCTGTTGTAGCACTCCCGTAACCTTTCCAACCTCCTTAGAGGTGGAAAATCCCCCTCTTCTAAAAAGGGGGGGGGTAGCTTCATTTTCACCAAAATAATTATTCATGTTTACAGAATTATTACTATCAAAATTATTAACTCCCCTTCCCCAAGCCTGGGATTTAGGGGGCTCGGGATAGGCCGTACCATTCCTATACTGCTGCCTATCACGTTCAATTTTCTTTCCTTTCCTTTCCCTTATAGAGATAACCTAGTGTTCTATACTTTTGAAAACCCTGTTATAGTCAAAAATGTTCAAATGCACGGCATCATCAACAGTTAACTTATCTAAAGCAGTGGCATCATTCATAAGGTCAACAAGCAATAAATCATTGTGCTTAATGACTAACTCCATATATTCTAACCCATGTTTGTCAAAGAATTCTAGTAATTCCTTGTGCAATAATGAATTAGCTACCAAGCCTGTTGGGTAATGCCACATACGTAAACCCTTAGGCACAATCCCTAACTTTACACATTCTTTAAAATAATAATTGTCCAGCTGTAACCTTTTAATTTTCATCAATAAATAGTCCAGCTTCTGTAAATTTGCATTATAGTCCGAACGACTCACCACCAATTCCCCTGAGGAGCTTGGATTTCTCTATAGCCATTCATCACGCAAAAAATGAGACATTGGGGCAATTCAATTGTACAGGTCCAGCCCCATTAACCCTTGTGTCCACACAGTTGGCCCAAGACAATCCACCCATCCGCTCCCATTCATTCACATCAGACCCAAAGTTACTAGACAAAGTGGACCTTTCAGGTAAATTCAAAGATTCGTTCACCAACAGCCGTTGAACAGCCCCGTTTCCAGCCCCGTTCACAGCCATAGCTTCCTGGTTCAAAGGTACTTCCTCTACAGGACATAACTCTTGAGACGCAGGCCGATTGCTTGCTGAGACGAGCGACTGTTGCTGCAGTTCAGTCTGATCAAGTCGCTCCGACAAACGAGTAAGGAAAGCCAAAATACTCTCATTGCCAGTCTGGGTTGGCTGTATTGTATTAGTTTGAGAAACACTCGCTTGCTGCGAGAAAAGTGAATTCTGCTAGGAAATATCCTGGACTTCGGCGGCCATAAGTTCAAACAAGACTGCAAACCAAACCAAGTATGCACAAACAAATCCAAAAGAATCCAAATGAAAGACCCCGAATCTAGAAGCCAACAGGAATGTAGTCTGAATGCAATGTCACATGAGAAGTAACCAAAATAAAAAATAAAACTTTAATTAAACTTTAAATAAACCCCCTAATAAACACATACAAATTCATAAAAAATGTGATATAGTAAAAACATTTTGTACCTAACTTCCTGAGTTTATCAACAATGCCCAAGTAGGGTATTGTGTCAAATGCCTTGGCCAGGTCAAGGTAGGTAGTGTGCATGATTTTGCCCTTATCCATTGCTTTGTTGACCTTCTCAAAGAAGTCCATCAGGTTGAGTAGACATGATCTGCCCTTGACGAAATCAAACTAGGTTGGGTCCAGTGTCTGGAGGTTTACTATATCTCTAGCGATCATCTCCATGATAATTTTTTTCATGGTTTTACATTTAAGACTAGTGAGACTTATGAGTCTGTAGTTTCTAGGGTCTGTAGATGGCCCATCTTTGTGCAGAGGGATGACTGTTGCCTTTTTCCATTCATGAGGCACAAAGTTTGTTTGTAGGCTATAGTTAAATAGTAATTTCAGAGGCCCTGATAGGTCATGTTTCATGCTATTTAGAAGACATCCTGGGATATTGTCTGGGCCCATTGTTGCAGTATTCTTAGTTATAGAGCATTAAGGACCTGTTCCCTAGTGATAGTAGGAGTTATATTTGATGATATTTCCTGAGGGAAGGTTGCGGGGAGAGAGGGCTAAAGCTGGAGCTGAATTTGTCAGCCAGGAGGTTTTCTATATCTTCTGGCTCAGTGTAGGTGGCTCCATTTACAATGTGCTTTGCACACAATTGTGTATTGTCTTTGAGATTGCGGACATAGCTAAAGAATGCTTTGTGGTTGTCCTTGGCCTGGGAGGCCAAACTTACCTCAAATTTGGCTTTGTTAGACTTTATTTGTTCTCTGAGTTGTTTGTTTAGTTTGATGAAAGGACTTTTATCCTGCTCAGTGCTGCACCTGCTAATTTTTGCCATGATTTTTTTTACAGTGTATTGATTTTGTGATTCCACCAGGGTGGCTTGCTTTTTGAGTTAGTTCTGTACTTTCTTACTGGTGGGTACAGCTGCCATTATGCAGCTATTGACATGCTTGTACAGGGTTTCTGTGAACAATTCTGCATAGGCAGCAATGTTCTCAGGTTTATGGGGGGTTGAAATTGTGCCCAGTAGTGACTCCTTCTGCAGTTTGTACGGAGTTACATGTATTGGTAGCGTATCTAAATAAGATTTTAGACTCTTTTTTTATAAGACCTGTTGCTCCTACTACTATTGGAACTATTAGGGTATCTTTCTTCCATATTGCTCTTGTTTCTTCTTTCAGATCCTGGTATTTTATAACTTTATGTCTGTCTGTGCGCAGGACACTGTAGTCACTGGGTGTGGCGATTTCAGTGATCAGTGCTACTGTTGTCTTCTTTTCCTGGACCACTATATCCAGTTTTCTAGCAACTATCTTTTGAATTGTTTGTAATGGATGATCCCATGTGATGTAGACTTCATCATTTTGTATGATGCTTTGTGGCTCATGCTTCCAGTGCTTTTCATCCACTTCAAAACCATAATGTTTGCACAACCCCCAGTTCAACAATCTCACCATGTTATTGTGCCTTTCAGTAGACAGTCCTTCTGCCATTAGTATGTTACAACCAGAAACGAGGTGTGCGACCATTTCCAGTTTGGTTTTACAAAACCTACATTTTTCTGTTTCTCCCACATGTTCAATGGACTTTTTAATCCAGCATGTACGTAGCCCACTATCTTGAGCCGCCAATATTAACCTCCATTCTGTATGGCTGTTGTTATGCTCCTTAAGAATCTGGAGCCATAATCCCACTTTCTCCTTATTTATTGAATTTGTCCCTGCTTCATCATCATTCCTTTCCACTTTGAATTATAGCTTTTTGCTTGTGTTATGCGTATGAACCTTAACTGTATAGCTCTAAAATATCCCTTCAAATCAGATAATTTTAACCCACATTGTTCTATTGGATGGATCAATTTATCAAGGTATGCATATTTTTTATTCCAGTTTACTTTCTACCCCGTTCCTTTACCAGTTCTTCCTGTTTCTACCATCGTTGTCATAATTTATTTCTCTAAAATTCATACCCAGATTTTATCTCTGGTATTTCTTTTACCCCATGACCAAGTCTCATACCCTTAGGCACTATTTCCATTATATGTGTACTTATGCAAAACATGTAGTTTACCATTGTTCAGTACAGCATATCCTTTTTTGTGCATGTTATTCATAATTATACAGTGACTGGCTATTAACATTCAAAAATGTGCAGGCTAATTGGTCAGCCCAACCAGAGTGCCCATTGTAAAATCCAGCATATACCAATAGAAAAAAGTCCAGTTGTCCGGACATTCTTCTGTTATTAACATATGCTATGGCTTTCCAGTTTTCTTTAGTTAACAGGTCAAGAAGTACGAAATCTGAAATCCAGAGAGTTTAGAGTTATGAGAGAGACAGGTCACAAGTACAAGGGAAATCAGGTATGTTATACAAAACGGGTACCTGATTTTCCTTGTATTGCCCTATCTCTCTCGTACCTCTGAACTGTCCGGATTTCAAACTTTTTTTTAAACAAATAAATAAAGAAAGCAGCAATGGAGGTCTTCCTTTCTGTGTTGTTTCCCTTCCAAAGCCATGATGTATTGAGTAAGCGTGGGAATGTAAGTCCCATATACATGTGCAGTACATCAAAAAAAGCCCCATGATACCGGAAAAAAGCACAAGAACAGCATGGCGCCCATATACAAAGACATTATTTAAGAAAAGTAATTAATGTTTTTCTTAAATAATGTTATTGTATAGTAACAGTAACCCATGGCTGGGTGTGGGTAATGCTGGCTTTACCCACGGTTGCCTTTATTTGGTCACTCAGGCTTCATCTTCTTGACCAAACTACACCAAACTCTGGTAAATAGAGCATAATCCACACCCAGCCATTGGTTATTGCTATATCTTACTCTCTCCTCGCTGTATCAAAACATTTTACTAAAACATATACAATATCTACATATGCTACAGTAGCAGGAATGACTGTCCTTTTGCTTGCTATTATCTTAACTTTTAAACCTTCAATAAAATCTCTAATCATTTTGCCAATATAACAAATATATGTAAAAGGGGGACGCTGAAGGGAGAACCCTGAGTCACTTATCTCTGTATTTCCATAAATCCTTTCACCTTTACCGCGTCTATTCAGCCTCTGTATTCATTTTTCTAATACACAATATCAAGTTGTGAAGAAGCCAAAACCTTTTCTTGAGTAAACGTGTCAAATTATATATTCCCACACAAAGGAATGAGCTTTCAAAGAAGAAATGAAGTATGTGTAGGAAAACTATTAAGACTATATAGGAAATAAAAGTAGATAAAAAAGAAGCATCTTCAGTTCCTTATTTGTAGCGCTTGCATGTGAAAATATCCGACAGCAAAGTGAATTCAAAGCCATGAAAGTCTGCCCAAAAGGCATCTTCAGTTACATATTCGTATTGCATGTATGTGAAAATGTTCCACAGCAAAGCCATAAATATTTCCAACTTCCTGGTTTCCAACCAGTAGTACTAAGAGGCACACACTGGTGAATACAGGATATTACAGATGAGAGGTGAACCTTGAGAAAATGCCAGAGTCAATCATACTTTGGTTAGGAGCTTCTGACCTAAAGCTAACAACTATAATAGTAGAAGAAATCTGAACTTTAGAGCTGTAGATGAGTGCAGAAACAACAGGCAAAAATATGGAAGGGAGACGTAAGTAACCCACCTAGCAGAGATCATTATATTTAATGGTACTCCAGTGATCAGTAATACTCTGCAGAGCTGCAGCTTCAAACCCCTGACAGCTTTTACAATCAGGACAGCCTTACAAGTAGCCATCATTTGAAGCATGACACCATCAGACAGGCCACTTTCAAGGCAGAGCTCCTCATTAGCACTCTTCAAGAAAAATCTTGATGATTGGATGGGTGATAGAAAATTCACCCCTGGGATCAACTCTGTGGTTCTGCTTGACAGGGGCACAGGAAAATAATTTTCTTGGGTGGCGAAAACCAGGGTACCTTTTTGGCTAGGCTTGTATAGGCCCTAGGGCCAATAGCCTAGTACCTACCTATGAACCTATGTAGGTAAAATACTGCTTTACACTCGCATCCAAATAATGTGGCCAGACTTCTGGGTCTAAGAAAACAGAATCAATACATATATTATTGTAATCAGGTTACCTGCATGTTTACTTATCACTGGTTATTAATTACTAAGGGGTGTACTGAAGGTATAGCAAAGATAAAACAATATGTTCAAAGCAGGCAGTAATCATATTGGCAATCTCTCTGAGATGAAGTAAGTCCATCAGCCTAGAAAAGGCTGGAAATGAGGAAGCAAGAAAGGGGGGCGGTGGACTCAGGAAGGGGGCATCTGTGAGATCCGAGCAAACAACATATTTGAGCATTTGGCTTACTAAGAGCTGAGAATACCATATTTCATTGTTCAGAAGCTGTACAGTAAACACCACTGCAATTACCTCTACATGCCTTGGTTCTCCAACTGCTCTGAATACCTATCTTCATAGATCAAAAAGTGAGTATACCAGAAGTGTTTCCAGTAACAAATAAATAAAACACACCCATATATCAGAAATAAAAGGAGGAGTAAAATATTTTTCTATTTAATTACCTGTCAACATCCATCAATTCTAAGCTACTGATTTTTGTGATAAATAGGGGATTACTCTGAAGCACCTGTTATCAATGAAAAGCAGAACAAAAACAATGCTTCCACACCATTGATGCATGCTCAACCCCACAGAACATTGTTAGCTTCCATTATGTTTTAGCAGGCTAATGCTGAAATGGCAAAAAGGCGATAACTCCATATAACCAATAGTATGACTATTATTTAGCACAAAAATAATGCAGCAGAAACTGATTTTAAATGTCAGCAGCATTATAAGATGTGGCTCATTTGTTTTATGAATACTTCAGTTTCTTTGAACCATAAAAGAAGAAAAAGTAACCATATTAACTGCCTTATCTGGTTCAGATTTGATGGTAAAGCTCAGGTAAGTCAAACCTGCATTCAAGTAATCTATTAAACCATCACCAACTCGCACCCAGAGGAGTGCTATGGTACCAGTCACATAACTCTTGATTAGGTTAGTAAAATAACTGTTTGATTCAGACTCTCTGAAAGCTAATACGAAGGTTTGCTTACTGGTCGGGGTGCCCTGGTCTTTTCTGTAGTCTGGTGAGTTTACCAGCTTGTTGCATATAGTTAGCCTATGTCTTACATGGCTGATCAAGCTTTTCTTAATTAAAAAGTTATAGACAGTGTCTGAATCTTTAAACAAATGGGTATCTAAAGTAAGCTTAGTGGGACATACCACTATGCCTTTAAATGCCATGATAAGTGCCCAATAAGTTCTATATTTAACTGACAGCAGAAGGATAACCCTAAGCCAAGTCTAATAACAGCATACTTAATTGTGATTTTTCTCATGATGTGAAAAGGATCCTTATAAAAAGATGCCTGACAATGTCTGTATGTAACTGTGTATGTGCATGCAATCTGAATGTATGTAGATACAAGCAGTTCATGAGTTAAATAAATCCCGGCAAGCAGTATGCGTCTGTATGTTTGTTTGTTTACACACTTGTGGTGGCATTATGTGAACGTATATGACAAAAACAGCTGATGTAGGTCAGCTTTTACTTATTCGACTAGGCCTTCTAAGCAATATCGCTGTGATGAAAACTAAATAACTACATCGAAGCATATAAAAATCAAACAAATTAGAACCACAATATGTGAAAATTATTTTCATAAAATGCAACTAACAGCAGAAATAGGATGGAAATAAGCCAAAAAAGTGCAGATTAACAGGTCAGCCTGCAAACTCACTTCTCACTGAGTAAAATGGATTGGTCTGACTCCAGCAAATTCTTTTTCCTCCTGATGGCAGAAAACTTCTGAGCTGCTCCTATGCATTTCTAGATCCCAAAAGAAATGAAGTAAGAAAGAGCTGTAGGAGGCAGTCAGACTCATATTAACAGAAGAGTGGGAAAGCAAAGGCTTCCAAAAAATAAATAGGATCAGAAATAGTATTAGTGACAGAAGTCTAACATTTTGATTGGTTGGTGCATTGTGATGTCTGATGCTGTAGTGCAGAAACAAATCAGTTTATCAGACATGGATATGTAATCTAAACAGACCAGTTCTTATTTACTGTACTTTAGAAAGAATTACAAACATAGTCAACAAATAAATTATAAAATAAAAGTTTAAACCAAACTAAATGTAGTCAGTGGATGTGTCTGACATTCTGTGAGGGTAGAAATAATACATACCGCCCCACAAAATGGCTGTACTGTGCTGCAGCAGTACATGCTGTTAAAATAAAATTTTACTTTGAATTTTCTAGTTCTAGCACATTTTTTTTTTGGTTGGGGGTGGGGGGATACACATGCAGAAATGTGAAATTCCATGACTCCATTTATATAAGTGAACCCTTGTCAGCCTCCATACATTGCTAGTGAAGTTAGGAGTGCACTGTGGAGTTGTAGGTGTGGAAGCTTGAACTGTTATCTGACAGTGATGCTGAAGGCACCAGCGAAGAATTTACTCAAGTTGCTTTTTAGGCGCATGTGAGTTAACTGTCTGTTCCAGGGAATTTTTGTTAATTAAGACCAAAAACCTCTGGGCATTCTCTACATTGGAGTTTTGGGTGTGGTAGTTACTTGTGGTGTAATTAAAGTCTCCAAAATTAAGGAGTCCTTGTTAATGAGAATTCCCTGAATGCTTGCAGGGATGTAGCACGATCATCTGGGGGACATGGCGGGTGTCTTGTAGCAGGCTATAAGATGATTGTTTGCCTTATTCATGGCGATCTGGAGTTTACTGGGTTCTGTTTGTGGGTCTTTGACAATCTCTCTGGAAGTGATATCCTTAATAAGTATGGAGATCCCTCCATAGTTACCATGAGGCCTCAAGGCATGGTAGCACAAAATCCATGTCTGCAGGGAGTGTCTTCTTTACATTTAAACCAGGTTTCAGTAGTTATACAAGGATGGATATGTCCAGATGTAGGAGAGCTTCAAGATAAGCAGTTTGTTGTTGAGATGTCTTTCTATATGGGCTTGTTGTAAAGGAATGGATCCATTTTTTTACTGGTTCCTTCAGTCCTGGACTTTCTCTATCTGTCACACTGTTAAGCTATTCCTTTTCTGAGATGCACCTTGCTGCCACTTCATCAGGACTCTAAACCCCTTATTAGCATCCTTGACTATTCATAAAGCCTTTCTTTGTAAGGCCTTGCTGTTTTGGCCTGCCAAGGTTCTTGTCTCTTCAGTGTATTTATGTTTAGTTATAGAGAAAAAGACGTTTCCCTCCTTTTGAACCAGCAGCTACAGCACAGTTGAAATGTGTGTCATGAAAAACTTCTCGTGGCTATTACCTCCTCTAGAAGAAATTCTGAACTGTAGGCTTTATGTACCAAGCCTTATTTAATTTTCTACAAACACAGACTGTTATTACAAACTAACGTATCATATACCCCCAGGGTAGCCACTGAGACAAACCTCATTTGGTCCGTTCAAACAGATTCAAGAAAACCAAGTAAAGTAGTCCAAAAAAGATAAAAGTAGCTTTAATCATTGAAACTGCTATGAGTAATTATGCTGTCTTATGTACCTAGAGATACATAGTCATAAAATACCAGAATCTGCAAGAAGAAACCAGAATATTGTGGAAGAAGGCTACATAGACCGTTCCAATAGTAGGAACAACAAGACTAATAAAAATAATTTACAATTGTACTTAAATATGCTACCAGTACATGTAACCCCATATAAATTGCAGAAGGAGGCAGTTTTGGGTACATTGCAAGTGCTGAAAAGAGCACTCTTGGCTAACATCAAGAACTGAAACAATATTAATTATATGAACTGTAATCTTACCCTGACTTCGGAAAAGGGACCATTTCCATCACAATATTAGAAACCCAAAACATTTGGCGAAATTAAACAGGCAGACATTTGCTGCACTGTATAGATGCTCCCAGGCAGCTGAGGTTTTATCTCAGCAAACCCACATCTGTCAGGAAGTGCAATTTGTCTAATTTTCTAATAAGAAATAGGGTTCTAAAGTTTCAGAAGTTAGCTTATTCAGAAGGTTGACTGATGAATTCAGTTTTGCTATGAGAAGTACAGTAAACTTTTACATTTTGTGCTTAGATCTCACACAACAGGGTCAGTGGATACCTCTCAAAAACGTTTTTCAGAATTGCATCCTTAGATGACATTTGAGTAGCAGCTAGCGACATTTGCTTCATTGAATACTTTTGCAAGACATTACAGGCTGATTGTGATCTGGCATGTTCCCATGAGGGTAATAACCCAGGAGAAACTTGGTGCTCTGTCCTGGACCTCCTCATCCTAGATATGAAAACTATGTACTTACTGTAATGATAAATCTGAACAGGTCTATCATCAGCAACAGCAAATCTACTACACTATGTATTTTACCTTATTTCTGATCCACCTTAGAGCAGCATTACATAAATCAAGAGACAGGGCTGGTTTGCAAAGCATTATGATTGAAAAGGGAGGAGCTAATAAGGTGGGATGGTTGCATGTGCCAAGCTGACTGCAGACCTGTGACTTTAGTCTGTATTGATGAGGATGGAATTGCTCATCCATATCTAATGACATGTTAAATACATGACTTTGTTTCTAGAGCTGATGAGCTATTACGGTTGGATCTATGACTTTTAACCAAAATTCTGATATTATGACCCTTTCTTCTTCCTTTAATAATGACAAAATCTTCACACCTATGTTACAGAGTTGTTTCTGTTCTCATCTGTTTTGTCTTTATAAGTAGTCTTGATGACACTCTGCTTTCCTCAGTAGTGAAAATTATGTAGGAAACTTTGTTCTTAGCCTTCTTCCCATTAGTAAATGAGATGTTGGCAGTAATATAGTCTGTCACGGTGCAGTCCTGTACTCCACTAACATTAATGCGTAACATTTCTTGAAAATAGTCTGTATGGCTTGAGTCATGTGCTTAGCTTTCCCATTAGACTGTCAACTTGAACTTGGTGTAAAATGCCTGCATTGTCAGGCTTTGTAAAACTTATTGAACTCTTGCCTTTTAAGTATGAATTTGAGAACATTGCTCACTTACAAAACTTTGTATTTAAACAGAATGACTTCCAAATATTTAGAATAGTAATCAACATGGAGTAGAAAGCTGTTATTTAATATTTCCCAGTTTCACTGATGACAGTGTTGGAATTTAATGTAGCATTAGCATCTCATCTTTACGGTTTTGATACAGGTACATGCTCCAAAGAATGCATCCTTGCATCGGTGTGCTGTGCTTGCCTCTGTCTTTACACTCTGACATTCCCAGGTGCAGTTCACAAGCCTTCAGCAGCTTTTGACGTTTTTGTTGAGGTAGAATGATGATTTTATTACCTTTAAATATGAGACATTCTATGCAGGATAATTCCTTCCTGAATGTAAAATATGGATTTAATAGTGATTATAGTAGTTCAACGCAGTCTGACGATCTTGACATTGTAGTGTCACGTAACATCACATTTACACAAGTGCTACTAAGGGAAAATTTGTAGCTGGATTACCTCACAAAGGGTTAAAAACAGTGCAGCTGTGGGGCATGACGTGCAAACAAGCCCAAACCAGCTCTCACTTGAGGTTTAAACACCGCAAAAAATAGAAGATTCTAATAACTCAGAAATCTGGCCAATTCTGCTAGTCCCATAGAAGGATTTCCAAAATTTCCAAAGACATCTCCTCTAGAGCTAATAAAATTTTGATTTCCCTTTACTCATATCTCAAAATACCCATTGTTTTTAACACCTTTATTGACTTATCACTTATGACATGAGCAAACATACATTTATATAAAACAAAAAAAATATTAAAGTGTTCACAGTTGCAAACATTATGCATCACATATATTCTTCTGTACAATTGTCATCAATCTAACATTGCATAAATTGATCAATTCATAGGATCATAGGAATCCTGCCTTTCATTAAACCTCACTCCTCCTCCACAAAATTTTTCTGCATATATTGTTCCCACAGTTTCCATTTTTCTATGTAATTTGTCCTTACCCTTTTATAAAGTTCCCATTATCTTCGTTTTTCAGTAATTGCTTTTTTGGGCAGCCACCAGAATTAACGTAACAAGACCTTACTATATCTAGGTAGTTCAGATCCTGTATCCTAGCTCAAAAAACTAATTTCAGCATTTATGTTATTTGTGGATGTGTGTTCCTTTTGCTGTGTTTGAACATTAAATTTCTTGTGTGTTGGAACTGCTGGTCTCCGGTGCCTAATTTTGGATTATTAGTTATGTTTTGGGCACTTTCACCACATCTTTGCTGCTCAAAAAACTAATTTCCTTAATTGCACTCATTTGCTTACCCTGTAAGACATATGTTCTCTGTTACCTGTTTTTTCTCACATCCCACCTCATACCTTTGCCATCTATCTGAGGAAAAATTCTTTGGAGTCTGTTTGAGGTATAAAAAATACCTATGCAAATACTTCCAAATAAAAAGCATAAGTCTTCTAGTCTTTGTAGCATATTTGGGTGTCAAACATATGTCCTGCCATTGTTTCTTGCAAATTACTTATCCAATCTCTTTTCTCAATCTTTTCTAACCTCTAAACGATTCCCATAGTTATCATGTAATATTTTATATGCCATACTAATTATGCAAGCAGTAATGCCTGACAGGGTGTTTGTTGGTGTGTGGTTGGTGCCTGCCCAGGGGTGGTGTTAGGCCTGATGGCACAGACGGAGGGCCTCTACATACCTGGAAGGGCATTAGTTGCACATTGACACATATGCTGGCGGGCATTATTGCACTTGGAGAATGAGCTCTCTGTGGAATTGTTGTGTTTTACTTATTTATGCATTTTTGAGTGCTGTTTTTTTTATATGTATTTTTGATGTAAAATAGTTTCTAAGCCTAATGTTTCATACTTGCTGTAGTATATGTTAACGGTGTTGGAGGAAGCATTTTACATCCAAAATATATTGGAAAAGTAAAGTGGTACTTAAAAAACTACATAAGTAAATAAAGCACGGCAGTTTTGCAGAGAATCCATTGTCTAAGCGCTGGCAGAGATAATGTTCTCTTCACTGTCTATTACACATGCTACCAAGGGAATTGTTTGATCGTTTTCGCACTTCACTTACTCACTCTGTCTCACACACACACACACACACACACACACACACACGCAGGCACGCGCACACACACACACACACACACACACACACACACACACACACACACACACACACACACACACACACACACACTCTCTCTCTCTCTCTCTCTGCTTTCATGCATGCATTCACTCACACATGCAGACAGAAGCACACACGCATGTTTCTGTTTCGATTGATCGCTCTGTTATTCTCATACAAGCATAAACTCACACACACATGCTTTATTTTCAATTTTTTTCTTTCTTTATTTACACTTGCTAAACAACAAAAGTGCTGATTAGTGAATAAATAATGAATAAAATAATGGTGGCTTTTCTCAGTCCGAGATCCACTGCAGCTTGATATGCTGCTGTGAAGTGGCGGACTCATTTTTCGGTGGCCATTACTTGTACATTAATACCCTGCTGCAGAATGCTTGTTCTCCAATCGTGGTACTGATGTACAGTTTTCCCATTCTCTAAACCTTTTTAAACAACAGCTTCTGTTCTAGATTCATCTAAAAGTTGTACGAGATCATGTCTTTCCCTTAGGATTCCCCTACCCATTTCTCTTTGCCTGTACTCTGATGTCCATCCCTGACAGGAATAATAGTCTCTAGCCTGCAGTCCAAATGTCATCTTGGCCTCAGCCCATTCTGTTACCTTTCCATCTGTAGTTATTTGCCCCCAGTACCTTGGTTCCTTTGCCAGTTTCCTCCAGTAAATTCCAGACCCCTCTTACCTGTTTTCTGTACTCCTAATTGCAATAATTCCTATCAGCAGAATCTCCTTTTTCCAGTCTCGTATTGGCTTAGTTCTTATAATACTTTTTGCTACTTTATGAATATAATGTTTTGTGTGGCTGTTGTTGTTCTTAAGGATTTGTATCCAAAATCCCACTCTCTACTTATTCTTGATTTTACCCAATTTTTCATCACCATCAGATTCCCTTTTTGTACATAATTCCCCTTTTTGCATATATTTGTCCCAACGTAAAATTTTACTTAAGAGACCTCAGAGAGCCCTAGTGAAAAAAAAAAATCAGTAACTGCCCTACTCCAAGTTATCTGAACAGACTAGGCACCCTCTTTCTGTGCTCAGTCTTTTGTAAACTGTTCCCTGGAGATCTGAAGCTAATCTTTTCAAGCCATGAAAAATGTTCTTCCTTGACCAGCTATTCCTTTGCAGCACAATTGGTTCCTTAAATACCAGGTTAAAGGAACTGAATCTTTACCAATTAAAGATGACACGGCATGATAGAGTCATATCCCAATACCTTTCCCACCTCTTGAACAAACTTCCACTACATGTCAAGCAGAGTAGCACCCTTGTCACCTTAAATTAAAGTAAGCAGGTGTTAGAATGACCAAATGGTCTAAGGTATTGCGTTTAAGTCACAGTCACCCCTGGAGGCTTGAGTTCCAGTCCCACTTCTGACAAATGAGTTTTAACTCTTTCACTCTATGTAGGTACCTTTCCGGTCTTATGGGTTAAAGCAGAACAAGAAAGCAGTTCTAGCTCTCACAAAGGATAAAAAAATGATCTTCTGAGTGTAAAGGGTGGGTTTGACATAATGGTTAAGGTCTTGACCTCAGAGACACAAAATACAGAGTTTGATTCTGACCTTGTGTTGTTGGCCAGGTTTAAAATAGCCCATCAAGGCAGTTAACCTAATATTCACCTGTGAATGTAAAAGCTAATGCGACAGGTGGCCCCCAATTTCTGTCAGTCTATCTTGTTTTGTCCTCCTTGTGTTGAGAACGAACTTTTGAATATGGCTTATTGGCTAGGCTTGTAATGGTCTGAAGACTGTCTAGTACTTATGAACCTATAGAAAAAATGTTTATACTTGAGAAAGGGGATTATGTAGAAAAATGACAATGCTTACATAATGTCATAATCAATTTCTTGTCAACAGATTATCAATGCTTATTCCTTGCCAAAATAAAATTATGTTTTAAGGCTTAACTATTAAACTACATGTTATAAGTGCATTATTTATGTTGTGGTTCATAATACTTTATGGGTAGGTTGGCATAATTGTTAAGGTGTTTACCTTACAGACACAAAGTGCAGGCTTTAATACTCACATGGGGTAATTGGCTAGGCTTAGAATGGCCCACAAAGGCAATTAGTCAAGTACTAATCTGTGAACCTAATCTGTGAACATCTGCATTTCTGTATCGTTTCTCTTAGCAGTAACTGTTATTTCTGTCATGACTTACAGAACTCTCAAGTCTTCTTCTCACATATCTTCCTTGCACTCACTTAGATAAACTCTACTCAATATATTATTAATGTGCATCGAATTTCCTGGTTTATACTGCACCTTCACAGCATACTTTTAAAGAATTAACTTTCTCTGTAATCTGACTGATGCTTTATGTAAAAAATTCTTGAAAGTACTCTTTAAAGGTTTGTGGTCTGCCTCAACTTTATTTTTTTCCCTTGTGCAGGTGTTCCTCATTAGATTGCTATTGCAGTATAGTTAGTATACGGGACTTTCCTCTTCAAAGGTCCTATCTGTACAGCCAGCCTTCTAAAGTCATGATCCTTCTCCTATGAGCCATGCATCCACCCTTACGTATGCACCAGTATGCTCATATAAGAAGTATGTATGCCCATGCCATTTTCAGAACTTTCTTGCCACCTTCATCTACGCAGACATCTGTCAGCAGTGCAAGTAGCTTCTGTGCTGCATCTGTTACAGTCTCTGAAGTTTAGGCAGATAAGTACCCCCTGGGGATTCTTTCTTCCTATATTGTAGAATTTGTATTTTTTTCTGTTACGCCTGTGTCAAAAAAAAAAAAAGGAAAGTGAGACTGTGATAAACAAATGTCTTATCAAGACTACCACACCAGCTGTTTATTTTGACTTTGGATGGAAAACAATAAGTCCTGTCAGGATATAAAGGTTTTCCTCCTAAAACTCTAAAAAGTCATCTTAGAACCCTTGGCTAATCTCTGGAAGACAAGAGGTTGTCATTGCTGGCATGTGTGGCTACATCAACAGCTTCTTCCCATACTGAGTTTGACCCTCCAGCTAAAAAGAAACAAAGGGATAAAGAACCAAAAGAAGTGTGTGATTTGTAACGGACCTCCAGTTATTGGTTGTGGACAAGTGAACATAGTGGGGCATTTTTACAGCTGTCTGGGTTCTCTAGCATTGCCCCTGTAGAGTTCATTGTGACCAGAGACAAAGGCACATCCGTTGCTACTGACCATCCTTCTAACTCTTCTCCTGTTGTCTGCCTGAAGATGAGTTCCATAGAACCTAGAGTTATATTAATAGAAAGATAGAGGTACTCACTGAGTGCTCATCAAAGAAGAGATTGAAGGTTTTGGAATAGAGGTCCATCCCTGAACAGCTAAACCTCAGGTGGATCTCCCACATAAAAGGCAGCAAAAGACAAAACTCATTTGCCCTCCTCCCACTCCTTAGACAAGTTTCTTCTGAAAAATCTCTTATAACACTAAAATGACTAGTTTACTTTAGCTCAAGAACTGTTTAAGCCTTACAGCCATGGCAAACTAATGCTACTACTTATACAGTTCCTGCTCAAAGAAAAAAAAGGATTCCTTTTCTGATGAAGAGGGCTTGAATTATGCCTCTCAGATCCATTCTACTTCTGATTATGAATCAGATATGTTAGATACTCTCTCCTCACTCTTACCCAGTGAGGAAATTTCTTTTGAGGACACTATATCTAAGATTAAATAATGCTTCTAAGTGGAAGGTAGAGGAATATCTGTCTTACAGGGTGTAGAGCCTTACAAGATGACATTTTAGCAGCTTCTCTAACCCCAGATTCCCAAACTCCAGTGGCTGGACAGATCTTCCAGGGTGCAGGATTCACACAAATGTCTTTATAACAACTTCATTGCTGACCCTGCTGTCATCTCTGGAGGCTTGGAGGAAAGAAGCTAAATTAATTCCTGCTCAAAATTCTGTTCCTAATGATAAGAAAAGCAGAACCCTTGACAGGTTCAGTAAAAAAATGTATATGCCTGTCAGGCATATATGATTAAATTCATTTTAGCTGCATCAGGCAATATGGATTGGATAATTTATGAAATTCCTAAACTAAACTTGAGATCATAACTTCAGGAAATGGTTTATTTCCCTTCTTAAGTTAGTAAACATTCCATAAAATCTGGATATGATGCCACGTATGCAGCATCTGGAGCAATTGCCACTGGCTCTCTCATCAGCGGGCTTGTATGGTTAAGGTTCTAACCTTTACCAGGGGATGTCAGGGTTTCTCTATATAAAGATTTATTGTTTGCCGGTCCCACATCTGAAGTCTTTAAAAAGATGGAAGAGAGAGAGGTAAAGTGTTGCATGGGGCAAAACAACTTTTCTTTTTCTAAATAAATAAAAATGCTGGCATGCAGAGTTTCACAGGCACAAATCACTCAGGTGATGATAAACCAAAGGTGTATTTAATGATAAAAATCCACAAGAAAAACAAATAAAATGTGAGCGCTTTCGTTAAACAAGCGTTGACTTCATCAGACACCATTAAAATGTAAGACAGCCATTTATATACATATAAAAAACACTCTGATTGGGTAAGCAAAGAGAGGCAGCTTGCTAAGCAACACTGAGACAGAACATTAATTAACCCCTTGATGACTGTTACAGTTGAAACTGTTGCATCTTAAATACAACTAAAACTTGTAATTAAAAGATAAATTATTAGTCTCATACTTGTGTCATGAATGATTCTAAATAGGATAAAACTAAAACCAAAGTCATTTTTAAAATCTCATGTTAAATATTCACATAATGCTAAAATGTTTACCAAAGCCAAATACATACAAAAGTGCTTATGCTTAACAAATGTTTTGAGATATTTTGTTCCTTTCTAGGGCTTTTAATTTCAATACAGGAGATATGGATGTCCTGTCATTTATCCCTGGCCATCTATCTGCCTATAGTAAGATTTGCCACCTTAACTCCTTTAACTCTAACTGAAGTCCCCAAGGCATTTTGTCACTGATGTCTACATGGTCTATTGCCTTAAATATGAAATTGTGGCCAGTATTGTCCTGAATATGCCTCACTAAAGCATTATTAATATTATTAATATTATTATTCTTGTTTTCTTTTTCTCTGGTACCAAAATATTATAGAAATTACCCTGCAAAATCAGGCCCTTTCTTCACAAAAGCAATCCAAATCTGAACAACAAAAATCAGACAAAGGCCAGTTTAGGAAAAAATGGCAAGGGAACTCTATGATCAGGCAGAATGGGTTCCAGGGCTCAATCAGTAATAGAAATCAGCCCTGATTATACAGGTCCAATACCCATTCACCTTCCTGTCTCCCACACTAACAAATTATCCCTTTCCCAATAATTTTTGGCGAACTTTCTCTTTGAATCACATTTTGGGAAGCAATCACCCCAGATTCCTGGGTGCTAAGCATCATAAGAAGAAGTTACAAGCTTCAGTGGAATTCCAAACTAACCCTCTCAAGCATTCCTCAGGTTCCCAAAAACCAGGAATAGCTTATGTTCTCTATTATTTCAAACATTCTTCTATTAGCAGTGAAAGAAGAAACGTCTTCAATCCTATTGGGGAAAAGGGTTTTATTCAAAACTATTTCTAGTTATTTATTTTTTATTTATTTTATTTATTTCCAGTTTGATTACCGGGGAAGTCCACTGGGCCAGAACGTACCCATTTTCAGTGGAGGCCCGGGGAGAAAAGCTCCAAAAGCAAAGCAAATACAATCTTAGTTACATGGTGTAAAAGGTAGTAATAAAATATATACATTTGAAATTACATTACATTGATACAGATTAGTAAAAAAAAGCAAAAACACACAGTATACTTCAAAAATCACCCAGAAAATAAGCAGACTGGAGGCCAGTTATAAACCTCTCCAGGTTCATTGCCTTTTTTTATGTTAGAATACTCGCCCTTCAAATTTGTTTGCCTCTTCTGTACCCAAATGTTCTATTGGTCACTCTAGATTTAAAAGATGTTTATATATTCCTTTCCATAAGTCACAGAAAATATTTAAGATTTGCTGACTTGGGATCTCACTACTTGGTTACGTCTTAGTATTGCAGAAAGTCCAAAGCAAAAAGTGTATTCACAAAGTTTCTAACTCTGGCTATAGCTTTTTGCAGGCTCAATGTAATTCACATCTAATCTTACCAGGATGATTGCCAAATTCAAAAAACTTCCACTTCAGCTGTACTAACAACTTTGGAATTCCTCATGATCCTTTTTCAGAATCTGGGATTCATTCTCAATCTAAAGAAATATTTTCTAATCCCTTCCTCCAGAGTGGTCATCCTAGTGTACTCAATAGATACCAGATCACGGACAGCCTTTCTCCCACCAGACAAAACAACAGCATACGAAAGCTACTTTCTAAAACTAGAAAAATAGAAGTCTTACACAAGTGGCATCTGATATCTTCTAAGCAATGGGGGGTGGGCTGCAGGAAGCAAATTAATGGGTGGGACTAATGGGAATGGTATGAGGCTCTTTTATGACAGGTCAATGATATTACCTTTGATGATGTCAGTCACTTTCATCAACAGACTTCATTAGTGCCCACTCATAGTCACTTTATGGACTATATATACATCTCAGATGTCTGCAGTCAGTAAGGATAGTCTTAGGTGAAATGTAGCCCTAGACAAAGGATTCTCTGCTTTCTTATTGCACACTACTTCCTCCTACACCTCACTACTGTCCCTTCCTTGTCCACTCCCTCATTGTTTCTGTACATCATCCAGACAGTTTTTTTTTTTCATTTGTTTCACTCTTTGTCTTACATTTAGCTTTTTCCTGTGTCATTTTAAAGCATGTTAATTGACCAAAACTCCACTGCAGTAAGTGTGAAGAAGTAACTGAAATAAGCTGGGGGCCATTATGTCCCCATAAACCATAGTGTTCTGAATTCTTTGTGAAGCATTGTAAAGATTTTTTTAATTCAGTTATGGTGTTAAGACAAATGACGAGTAAGGAAACAAATTTCTTCTTTCAAGGAAAAATAAGTTGTTTCTAAAGCTTAATATTCAAAGCTAAAAAACAAAAGCAATCAATAAACTGAGATAACAAATGCTTGCAAAGATATATAAATCCTGAATCTAGCAAAACTGTTTCACACAGCAAATATACTTGTGTATATGTCATATTGATGTTAAGTTGTCTATCTCGCCTTCATCTTGCTGGATGGGTTCGGAGCCGACCTCGGCTCCGACTCGGCCACTCTAAAAGCTCGAGAGTTGGTTCCCCCGGCTCGAGGCTCCCCTTATATCCCACAATGCTAGGCGAGAGTTACCTCAGATCTCGTTTGCCGCTACAGCATCGAGGTGTTGGTTTTCTACCGGCTTGTTGGTAAGTGTATTTTTGTGAAAATACAGACTTAAAACCCTATATTTTTAGGTTTAAATATATTTCCCTTAGTGTAGTGGATTTTTACCCCTGTTATCCGAAAAATCCCATTTTTTTCCCACAAGAACTTTAAAGTTCTCTCTCGGGCCTTCTGGCCTTTCCCCATCCCCTAGTGGTGTGTGTGTGTTACTCTTAACTAAACTTTAGTAAATTGTTTATTTCAGAGTTTTAAAGTAAAATTAGTGTAATCAGTGTGTCTGTTGTGTGTGTGTGATTACACTTTTTTGTATAAGATGTCTAAAGACACAAAGGTCTCAGGCTTCAAGAAGTGTGATGCGTGCTGTCAGAAAATGTCTCTGACAGATGGTCACACTTCTTGTGTCTATTGCCTGGGGCCTTTGCACCTGCAGGACTCCTGTGCTGTATGCCATGGCTTCAGCCCCAGGGTCCTGCAGGAAAGAAAAATAAGTTGATCCTGGGGTCTCCTTAAGCCTGAGGATTCCCTTTCTGTCTCTGGGAAGCCCTCTAAGGCTTCTAGGTCCTCGGCTCCAGCTTCTGAGCCGAGACCTAAAGCTACAAAGCCTATGTCTGCGTCGGCTCCGGCTGGAGCCGATGAGTCTACAGCTTCTGTGGTTCCCTCGGCTCCGGCTGGAGCCGAGGTAGTAGAAATTCCCTTGTCGGCTCCGACCAGACCTTCGGAGATGACATCTAGGAAGAGATCCAGGTCACCATCCCTTGGCTCCGTTCATTCGGCTCCAGCATCTCCTCTGCTGTCTGAACGGAGCCATAAATCTCACTCCTCTAGGTCATCGAGGCTGTCGGATCATGACCTCCAGAGGGTAGTGAGTCGACTTCTTAAGTCCGAGGCACTGGCCCAAATGCTTCAGAGCCCGACTCATCAGTCGATGCCTGTCCCTGTCCATCAATATATTCCTCCTCCGACTCCGTTGAGCTCGGAGCCGGGGCGTTTCAGAACCGAGACTGTGGCAGCGTCGGAGCCGATACAGGTGTCTTCGGCTCCGTCGTCGGCTCCGATTTCTTCTTTCGAGGATTCTCGGCGCCGGCCTTCCCTCGTCGGCTCCGAGGGGGTGAGTGGCATCGGACCCTTGTCCGACCCCGCTCTTCCTCTCGGAGCTTCGGCGCTGGTGAGTTCGGCTCCGACATCGGCCTCGGAGCCATCACTGTCGGTGCCGAGGGAGGTTCTCAGCTTCTCGGAGCGGGGACCTTTGGCTTTGCCTGACAGGGGTGCGTTCGAGGTCATGCGGAGTGTGTTAGAGCCTGGCTCTACTCCACAGTCGGCTCCGTCCGCCCCTCCCTCCACGGTGCCTCAGGTCAAGTCGACTCACTCCCTCATCCCGGACCGCAGAGAGCCAACTCCTCAGGAACCCCTGTGGGATTTCATCCTGTTCCGAGGCCTCTCCTGATTTGGCAGAAGAGCCCCCGCGGAAGAGGAAGTGTAAGAGGAAACACATTGACTCACCTGAGTCCATCACATCTGACACAGATTTAGATGATTCGAGGGTTCCCCGTTCCCCTTCTGAAGATGTCTCTTTGCAGACATTCTCGAAATCCTCAAACAGAGGGAAATTGGCCAGCCCTCAGCCCTTCGGAGGATGAATCTGTGTACCTTGAGGCGTTCGGCTCGTCCTTCCACCTCCTGGGTGCCTCCCCTTGACCCCCTCATGCAGGTGATAGCTAAAACGGCATGGACGGCTCCTGATTCAGTGGACCCCACTCCCAGGAGACCCTCAAAATTTATAACGGCTCCATCAGACAAACAGTTCTTGACAAAAGGAGTTTCTGTGGATGCTATGGTGGTAGCTGCTGCCACCAAGAAGGAACTAGCTGATCCTTCAGTACCTGTCCATCCACCTAACAAGGAATCTAGGTCCATGGACAGGTACGGGAAGCGGATGTTCTCCTCAGTGACTTTTACTATGCGTTCGCTGAATTACCTGTGCCATTTCACTCGTCTTCAAAGGGACTTGATTAAAGAAGCGAGTGACATGTTGAAGGATCCTACAGCTGCGGGTTTTCAAGATAAGATGAACACGCAGCTGGCCACCCTTAACTCCATAGCCAACTCCTCCATGCGCCTCCTTTCTTACGCGGCTGATGGAGCGAGTAGAGCCGCAGGGACAGGTGTGGCCTTACGTAGGCATGCCTGGATGCGGCTATGCAATTTTGCGGACCCCTTCAAGACGTCTTTCACTAACTCCCTGTTTGATGGATCATCTCTCTTTGGTCCTCAAGTGAAAGAAACCCTGACTAGGTGCGAGACTGATGGCAAGACTCTTTCTGCCGTCGGAGTCCGTTTTTCTACTCCTTCTAGGCCTTACTCCAAAGGCCAGAAAAGTGGGAAAATGTGGTTCCGTAAACAAAATCAAGGGACTTCGCCTGACGCACAAAGTCGTTACCCGGCCAGAGGCAGAGGCGGGAATAACAATGGTAGACGCCGCCCTCGAGGCAGGGGGCTCCAGAACCAGGGCAATCGAGAAGCCTTCTCTGATAAGCCCTTTCAGCATCCCTGAGGTGTTGCCCGGCTGCCCATCTTCGGAGGCAGTCGGGGGAAGGTTGTCACTGTACCCAAAAGCCTGGCTATCCCTGACTCAAGACAAATGGGTACAGTCCATCATTTCGAAGGCTATTCTATCCCCTTTCTTCGCATTCCAAACAATCAAAAAATCCCTTCCAGATGTTCCACCGCTCAAAGGGATCTAGCGGTTTTGGAAATTTCAAAACTGCTTGCAAAAGAGCAATTCAGCCAGTTCCAGCAGACCAGCAAGGATCCGGAATCTACTCAAGGTTTTTTTAGTTCCAAAGAAAACAGGGGACTGGAGACCAATTTTGGATCTCAGTATCTTGAACAGATCAGTCAAGAAAACAAGATTTCGGATGGTCACGCTGCAGTCCATCCTTCCCCTATTGGGAAAAGGAAACTGGATGTGCTCTATAGACCTTCAGGATGCGTACTATCACATAAAAATGAACAGACGCTCCAGAAGATTCCTCCGCTTCAGGCTGGGAACCAGTCATTTTCAATTCAGGGCCCTGCCCTTTGGTCTCACCACTGCCCGGGTGTTTACCAAATGCATGGCAGTGGTAGCTTCTCACCTGAGACGACAAGGATTCCAGGTGTTTCCATATTTGGACGACTGGCTCCTTACAGCTCCCACCAAGCATCTCCTTCTGATGGCCAGGGATTACACTTTTCGCATTTGTCAAAAGTTAGGCATTTCAATAAATTGCGAAAAGTCTGTTTTGTCGCCTTGTCGTACTATTACCTTCATAGGCAAATCTAGACACAGTAGACATGTCTGAGGCTAACAGATCAGAGAATAACAGACATACACAGACTGGTCTCACTCCTTTTCAACAACAACAGAATCAAAGCCAGGTTAGTTCTGAAAGTGTTGGGAATTATGGCGGCTGCCATACCTCTGCTTCCATTAGCCAGATTCCACATGCGAATCCTTCAATGGATGCTCTTTACACAATGGTCATACCAGCAACTTCCAATGTCCCACACCATTATGATCACGCAGGCGCAGAAATCATCTCATGTGGTGGATGTCTTCCCTCAGCTCTGCTTGGGAAGACCCTTTGTTCCTCCCCCTCCGGTTGCTACTCTGACAACGGACGCCTCCCTGATCGGGTGGGGGGGGCATTGTCAGGGCAGGACGGTCCAGGGCACATGGCAACCAGACGAATGCCACTTGCACATAAATGTTCTGGAGATGAGAGCAGTGCTTTTAGCGTTGCAAGCCCTTCAAGACTCTCTCCCCTTGGGAACGATCGCAATCCAGACAGACAATATGTCTGTAGTGTGGTACATCAACAAACAAGGCGGAACCAGGTCCTACCCCCTGTGTCGAGAAGCACTCAGATTGTGGCAATGGGCGATTTCTTCTCAGCGTTTTCTGATAGCAACGCACATCCCGGAAGTCCAATCAAATTGCGGACAAGTTGAGCAGAGCTATCCTCATGCTTCACGAGTGGTCTCTGAAAGACTCTGTAGTGAGAGAAATTTTCCTCAAGTGGGGTCAGCCTTGCTGCGATCTTTTTGCTACTCCCCAAAACAGCAAGTGCAGAGAATATTTCACTCTATTCCCTTTACCAGGCCAACCCAGCAGAGACGCTCTAGTCCAAGTTTGGCCCGGGACTTCTTTATGCATTTCCTCCCTTCCCACTAATCTCTCAAGTGATACAGAAAGCTATCGCTCAGAAGGCCTCATTGATCCTCATTGCTCCTTACTGGCCTCGACAGGTGTGCTTCCCCTTTCTACATCAATTTCTATTGGAGCAACCCTGGCATCTGGACCTAGTTCCAGATCTTTTGATCCATCAGTCGGGTCAGGTACATCGCTCCCTCCCCTCTCTGAACCTCACTGCTTGGTTCCTCCAGTTCCAACCTTAGCCAGGCTTCCTCAATTATCTCACTCTGTTCGAGATATTTTGATAGCTTCCCATAAATCTTCCACTCGGAAAATTTGTTTGAGTAAGTGGAAACGCTTCACTTATTGGGCTCAAGGAAGGGACATAGATCCTTTCACTGCTTCCATCCAAATAGTCCTTGATTTTCTAGCTGAACTCTTCCATGCAGGTTCATCTCCCTCTACTCTTAAAGTTCAATTGGCAGCTATTTCTAACTTTCATGTGGGTATTTCTGAATCTGCCCTAATGTCCCACAAGCTTTGTAAAGCATTTTTGAAAGGAGTTTTTCTTCTCAGACCTCCTATAAGAAACCCTCCTTCTCCTTGGGACCTAAATTTAGTTCTGGCTTCTTTGATTCTTCCACCTTTCGAACCTGCAGTCTCCTGTTCCTTAAAATTGCTATCATGGAAGACTCTCTTTCTGGTAGCTATTACTTCAGCTAGAAGAGTTTCAGAACTTCAAGCACTCAGCTGTTGACCTCCTTATCTATTATTTCATAAGGACAGGGTATCCTTACGAACGAATCCGTCCTTTTTGCCTAAGGTAGTCTCGACTTCAAATCTAAATCAAAGCATTGACCTCCCTGTCTTTTTTCCAGAATATTCCAATAGATCTGAACAAAAATTACACTGCCTGGATGTTCATCGTCAATTGAGGTACTATTTAGATAGAACAAAACAATTCAGAAAATCTGACCAACTGTTTGTCTCCTATGCGGAAGGCAGAAAGGGACTTTCAGTTTCAAAAGTATCATTATCCAGATGGCTTTCATCTTTGATTTCCCTTGTGTATGAAATTAGACACCAAAAGCTGCCTAATAAACCTAAGGCCCATTCCACCAGGGCTTTGGCTACTTCTTTAGCCTTCCAAGACAGACTGCCTATTGACACCATTTGTGCAGCGGCTACTTGGGCTACTCCTCACACTTTCATTTCTCATTATAAGTTGGATTTAGCTTCTAGGCATAGAGCTAACTTTGGTTCCACTGTTCTCAGGAGTCTGTTCCGTTAGGCCACCCGGGACAAGGTGCTAGGGACGCGGTCCCATCCAGCAAGATGAAGGCGAGATAGACAACTTAACATATAGAAGTTATGTTCTTACCATAACGTTCCATGTTAGTTGTCTTCTTCTCGCCTTCTTCTTGCGTCCCACCCTCCTTCCCCCTGGCCTGGACAGACCTAGAGGAATTGTGATTGTGACCTCTCTTTCTACCACCTCTTTACTTAGGCATATGCTGTTTGCATATTCCCTGAATCAGGATGTAGGTCACCCTTCTTCTCCCTGTTGTCAGAGGTGGACTCTGTTTTTAGTTTTTTCTGTTATATGCTGTTTTTCTATTATAAGCTGGGGTTAGCTTACAAACGAGATCTGAGGTAACTCTCACCTAGCATTGTGGGATATAAGGGGAGCCTCGAGCCGGTGGAACCAACTCTCGAGCTTTTAGAGTGGCCGAGTCGGAGCCGAGGTCGGCTCCGAACCCATCCAGCAAGAAGAAGGTGAGAAGAAGACAACTAACATGGAACGTTATGGTAAGAACATAACTTCTATTTATACCATATGAGCTATCCCTAATCTCTGTTATCCTACTCCACACATCTATACAACTATCTTAACAAATTTTCTCTGCTGTCACTTTCTACTTTTAATACTACCCTGCCATTAACTGGGAAAACTGCTCGTGTACCAACACCTTTGCCCAACGGTTCTTGGAATTCATAAATTCCAACACCCTGGATCAACTAATCCTTAGTCCCACCAGGGGCTCCAATATCCTAGACCTGGTCATTACCAACATGAAAAATCAATGCTCCACACCTATGGTCATCCACTCGTTAGTCAGGTCTGACCATAAGCTAATCACCCTTGACATCCATATCCCACCCCCACCCCCCAGTAAGGAAACTTCCGTAAAAAAACTTCTCCAAAGCCATCTTCATGCTACTCAAGTCAGAAGTGAGAAACCTCATGACACCCATGCAGATGGGAACTGAAAGTTCGACTGCTGAATCCTACACTAAGGCACTGTATGAGCATATCCACTAGTGCATGAATCGTGCCATCCCCAATATAACCAAGATGCTGTCCTCCAAAAAAAGGAAGCCATTCTGGTAGTCCCTTGCCATAAACAAACTTTACAACAAAAAGAAGAAGCAGTTGCAGAAAAGAGGAAAATCCCAGGATGCAAAAAACACCCTTACCAGCCTCATTAAGAAGCTGAGATCCCTCATAAAATCCTCCAAAGCTAGTTACGAAAATAAAATTGTCAAAGATTCCAAAGACAACCACAACGCATTCTATAGCTATGTCAAGAATCTAAATGGTAATGCTTAGATCTGCTCTGAGCTACAACAGAATGGCATTAAATATACTATCCCAAGGATATTGCCAATATCCTGGCATATCGCTTCAGTGCAAAATTCACCACCCTCTCACCCCCTAAAGGGCCCATCTCAATACCAAAAGATTGCCAAATTCCAGTAATAATGGCCACACAGGTAAAAAACGCACTCTCCAAAGCTAAGATTACAGCATCCATGGGACCAGACGACATCCCAGGCTGTGTACTACATGAACTACAAAATGAAGTGGCACCTCACCTAAGTGTCATGTTTAATCATAGCCTCACCTCAGGCTTCATGCCCACTGAGTGGCGCACAGCTACAGTTATCCAACTCCACAAGGGGGGATCCACCTTGGATCCCAGGAACTACCACCCCATCAGTCTGATGAGCCTGATCTACAAGGCCATGGAACATATTATCATGGAACTTGTAAACAAAGACATTGGCAACCTTCAAACACTGGATCCCACACAGTTTGGGTTTGTGAAGGGCCGATCTTGTCTCCTGAACCTGATTGACTTCTTCAAATCAGTCTCCAGAGCCGTGAACAAGGGTAAGGTGGTCCACACAGCCTATCTGGACCTCGCCAAGGCCTTCAACACCATCCCCGATTCTGGAATCATAGATGAACTTACTAAGCTGGGCATTAATCCCTACGTCACTCAATGGGTTGCCAACTGGCTTACTGACGGAATCCACACTGTAAAAGTAGCCGACTCCAAATCCAGCTCCAGACAAGTGACAAGTGGAGTACCTCAAGGTTCAGTCTTGGGACCACTCTTGTTTGGCCTCTACTTCTCTGAAGTACAGGCCAACACTAAGGGACTCTGGCTAACAAAGTTCGCAGATGACTGCAAACTGGGAGCCATTATTGAATCCCCAAATTATGTGGAAATTCTACAAAAAGGTCTTACAGAAACAGATGCTTGGTGCCAGAGCCATGGGCTCAAGCTCAATGCCAAGAAATGTATAGTATTTCCCCTTTGGGAAAAAAAAACATGTACCCATGAATTACTACACAAGTGGCAGTACAGTAAACATTGAAAGTGTGATAAAAGACTTAGGGATACAGGTGGACAGTGGTCTCACCTTCGATAACCACATCGCCACAACAGTCAGGGAATCCTTCTATGTGGCACACCTCATCACTAAGGGCTTTTCATCCAGAAAAAAGGAGATCATTGTCCCACTGTACTCATCCCTCAATAGACCTATTATAGAATACAATGCCCCATTTGGTATGTACCTCTGAAGACATCTGCAACAACTGGAAAGTCCGCAGAAATACCTCACTAAAGGAATCACAGGCGTAAAGCAGATGCCCTATGCGGACCATCTAAAAAAACTCCACCTATACTCTGTCGCATATCGTCTACTCAGAGGCAATCTCTGCGTAACATACAAGGCCATGTCAAACCCAGAGCTGCTGGACATGCTACACTTAAAGAAATCCCAATCTCTCAGAGACACATGCTCCAGGGATCTAAACCTTGTCATCACAATGAACAAAACATGCTGGAGGGATAGGTTCCTGACCCAGAGACTCCCCAGACTCTAGAATAGACTGCCCATACATGTCAAGCAGAGTGCCTCTTTGGCCCTCTTCAAAAGGAACCTTGATGATTGGATTGGAGATAGGAAATTCACCCCGGGGATCATGTCAGTCGCCCTGCTAGACAGGGGTCCAGGGAAGTAAATACTGTGGGAAGAAATAGCCAAGGAATTGTTATGGCTAGGCTTGTATAGGCCCTAGGGCCGATAGCCTAGTACCAACCTATGAAATACATACGACCTATAATCTACATATTCCCACCACCTAGCTATAAGATTCTAACTATATCTATCCTACCTTTAAGTTTAACTCTCTAATTCTACCTTCCCACTACACTTACCTTTCCTTTTTCCTACTCCCAACCAAAAAATTGAGCTGTATTGTTAAATATTTCTAACTGTTTAATTTGAACTGTATTGTTAAATATTTCTGTTTAATTTTCCTACATGCTAATCTTTCTTTGTTACTGTATTGCGCCTTTTTACAACATATGTGCTGTTTAGAAAGTTTTCTATATTATTTCACTTGCTTTATAAGTAATTGTTTCCTTACAAATTCATGTAATGATTTTCATGTAACTTGGAGCTTTTCTTCCTGGGCCTCCACTGAAAATGGGTCCCAAGCGTAGTGGACTTTCCAGGTCATCAAATGCCAATAAATAAATAAATAAATAAATAAAAAGGACTGCCTACCCCACCAGAAAAAAAATATTTACCTTCTGCATACCCCTCTGATGTTAAATTGGGGTTAAAGTAAGAGCATAAATGACCACAGGTGTACATTACACAAGTGAGAGTAGATACCAGAACACCTGGATACAAGCCACATAGTGAGTACATGCAGATTCTACACAGAAGGAATCACAGCCAGTAACTCAACCACAGAACCAAGCCCTGTGAGATAGCAGTGCTGCTTGATATGCTGTCATACACATCATGGCTACACTGGCACAGTCCGTCAATGATGTCTGTGATGAAAAGTGAGAACAAAAATATGACTAGCTTGCTACATATACAGCAATTCACCCAGACGCACACAGTTATTTCATCACAGATGCCAAAAACCATCAAGTCTAGTTGACTTGGCTTGTGACAGACCTCTAACTGTGTTAAGAAAATGACCACTATAAAGTATCCCAACTGGCACAATAGTTCTGCAAATCCAGAATAATAACTACTTAACCTGACTAAATGTCAGAAAACAGAGTCCTTCACTTGTATTCACCAACAGCCCACATACCCAGCAACTAATACCAAATTTATTGACTTTGATACATCTTGTATATGAAACTAATAAATTTTAAATAATACCAAAAGGCCGTAACAATTTATCTGAACCAGTCTACACACACACACACACACACATATATACACATAATGTCCCCACCAATTACAGCAAATTCTGTAGCCGTGTACACTTTCTATATTTGACTAGAGTCAAATGAATGAATAAAATATTTAAATAATACTCACATGCATTTTCAGTTTGCTGCTGAATCATGCAAATACATGTGTACAGATGCACACACACACACACACACACACACACACACACACACACACACACACACACACACACACACACAAAACCATCAGTTACAGCCATTGGTATGTCTGTGACTGTATGCTTCAGAAGTTTTGCTGCAGTCAAATGAATTAGTAAATACATAAATAAATGTAACACTGGAGTGAATCTCCTCATCTGTCTGCTCACAGAATGTAGTGTGTAACTCAGTACAACCCCACAACTGGCCTCTCAATTTCTTAGCTCAAGAATCAAAGAGGAGGCTAAGAAAAATAGGGGACAAAGGACCAGAATCGGGGAGAGATATTGCCTTTATATATTATACAATGGCAGAGGTGCAACAGGTGGCACATTTGTCTTTGGTGTAGAAGGCTGTGAGTTATTTTCCCACACAGAGTAGATTGATTGCTGACACTGTAGTGCAGCATAAGGAGGATGCTGCACTTCAGAGTATGTCATTCTTTAGATGAGATGTTAAACTGAGATCCTATCTGTTTGATCTGGTGGTGCCTCATGTGGATGTAAAATATTTCACTGCACCTATTGAAAAGAGTAGGGGCCCTTTGTATATGTGACAAAGGGAGGTACTGCCAGCCCAACTGTTTGGAATTTTGTAAATAATTATATGTCATTTGTGAATATCAACATTCATATAAGATGCTTATGTTACAACTGTATTAGAACTGTATGTCATGTGTATATCAAACTGCTGGTACAGAAGTGTGTGTTGGAAAGGCTTTTGCAAAGTGCTGTTTAAAATGTAACCACAGCATGCCCTACTGGAATAGAACAGAAATGCACATGTGCTATTGTAAATATTTAAATGTATATATTTTAACAGTGGAAACTGGAATACATGAGGTTAACTTCAGAAAAATAGCAATAAAATGCAATAAAAGATGATATCTTTCAGTTTCACTGCAGCAAGGAGACACAATGTCTAAAACTTGAGAGCTTTCTGCATTGTCTTGGAAGTGTTTTATGACTTCTACCATCTGCCTAAGATCTGAGATCTATGTATTTTCACAGGTAGATGCTAAATGCTACCAGCTGCCATCAGTGGTTATTTTGGGGCCTGGGAACTAGGAGTCAGATGACAAGCAATGATGTCATTTTGCAAGTTATCCCAGGAGTGATGTTTGAGATATTACTTGGAGAGGTCTCTTAGAGAGACACATCATTCTGTATTCTGTCTTAGACCCGACAAAAGCTAAAGAAGGCCCATTCACCATACATCTGCCTTGCTCAGCAGTAAGTAAGTCTAGGGAACAGTATAATGCTTTTAGATGTAGACAGGAATATAGCAACAGTTAGTTTAAATATGGTTCTTTAGTTATTTGGTTGTCCTACAATGTTGTTTTAAATATTTCCTGTGATTTTGAACTCTGATGTCACTGTAAATATTTACTGAGTATTTTCTTGTTCTTTCAGTATTTATTATTAAATGTGTTTAAACACAAAAACGAAAGATGTGTGCGAATTGAAACCAAACCAAAAGCAATAAATCCTCGCACAGGAGAAGTAACCAAATAAGGGCATGAGACGCTGTTGTAGTCCACCTCCTTCCCGAAATCCACTAGCCTGCGAAGATTACACCACGAATGATACACACAGATGTGTATCATTCGTGACTTAATCTTCGTAGGCTGGTGAATTTCGGGAAGGAGGTGGACTACAACAGAGTCTCGTGCCCTTATTTGGTTACTTCTCCTGTGCGAGGATTTATTGCTAAATGTTTTTAAACCTTTCATTGTGGCTGATCTTTGTAGAGATATTTAAGTTCTGAGAGTACTGGCATATTTATTTGATGCCACTGTGTAGGCCACTCCTAATAGCATTGCTGTTGGTCAAACTACTATTTGTATTAATAGTGACATTGCACAGTAAGATTGGACACCCTTTTTTAAGGGCCTTAAAGTAGCTGTTAAGGAGCTGGCTGGTGGCAGTGATAACTACCTTACAATATGGGCAAAAGGGGGCATAGCTAGTAAATCTGTGCTAGCCTTTCCCGTGTGTGTGTGTGTGTGTGTGTGTGTGTGTGTGTGTGTGTGTGTGTGTGTGTGTGTGTGTGTAAATCAAACCTCAAAGAAAGTGTGTGTGTGTCAGCTACTTGGGCAGGGACACAAAGCAAAGCACTGGTTGGACAGAGAGGGTGCTGGAGGTCCTGGCTTGGCCACTCAGCTGAGATGTCAACTGTATAGCTGTACCATTGGGGAATCTTACTGATGATCTGGAGAAAGAGGGGAAACCAGCCCCGGACTGACTGTGGTCTCTGTATGCTCTTAAGGGAAATTGCACTTGATGCAGAGAGCTGCATCTGGAAATAGTGAGTGTGTACTTGTCATCCTCTCAGTGTATGCCCCCCCACTGGTGCAAGTGGTGAGGATTGAGGCCCCTTGATTACTGGCCTGGTGGTGGGTCATCACATTTATGCTGGCAGTGGTGGGATAACCACATGTTGGGATTCAGTGGTGTGGACATTGAACTCCTGTAGCCTGTAAATAATGGTTACTGAAGAATGTGTTTGTACTCTCAAGCAGCCACACAGTGAACATTAAGTTTCATATCACAGTAGTTGTATTTATTTCTTGTTAGCTTAGTTATTCAGGAAGAGCAGGCAAGGATGTCAACAGAGGAGTATGGCAAGCTGACAAGGAGCCAGTTGGCTGAGATGTGCCAAGACAAAGGATTGGTGCATGCTAGCCTGACTAAAGCAGAAATGATTGCAGCCTTAGTCACAGCTGCATCACAGACCGTAAACCAGGAGTACAACCAGACTGGCCTTGAGGATGTGCAACTCTCAGAAAATGAACAGTTCAACTTTGCCTCAGAGGACTTAATCCGTATGGAGTTAAAGAGACTTGAAATGGAGGTCAAATGTTTGGAAATAGAATCGCCAGAGAGACTGCAGCATTGGAGGCTGAACAAGATGAGAAACAGAAACAAATGGAATTCGAATCAGCAGAGAGACTGAGATGTTTGGAGGCCAAAGAAAAGGAGTGGCAAAGGCAACAGGAAAAGGAGATGCTGACTCTTCGTCAGGATCATGGAGGTAATGGGGAAGGGAGTAACCGAACCCCAGAAGCAACAAAGGTCAGTAAATTTCTTCCACAATATATAGAGGGTCCTCCCAAACCTCCTGTAACAGAGGCACATGGGATATATGCAAATGACCCTTATGAACATCAGGTGTTTCAGCTATATGGCGATTCTGATTGCCCATGACTTTTACATTTGAAGTTGTCTTAATGGACAATTTCAGGCCAATAAAGCCAAACCCCACTAGCTATGGATATGCATATTTCGACCTTGTTATGACCTCATCAGCATAGCATAAGCAGAGTGTTTGACTAAGCATAAGAAACACAGGGTTGTTATACCCAGCTGATGTCCATCATATTGTGACCATATTTTGCAGTCACCCTAATGATAATGGAACAACCACTCTGCTTATGCTATGCTGACAAGGTCATAACAAGGCCGAAATATGCATTTCCATAGCTAGTAGGGTTTGGCTTTATTGGCCTGAAATTGTCCATTAAAACGACTTCAAATGTAAAAGTCATGAGCAATCAGAATCGCCATATAGCTGAAACACCTGATGTTCATAAGGGTCATTTGCATATATTCCATATGCCTCTGTTACAAAAGGTTTGGGAGTTCACTCATTGGAAGTTCTAGCTTGGCTGGAGTTTTCATGTAGTTTTTTCTGATTGTTTTTTCAGTGTGACCTACTAACTCTTTGTTTTAACAATATATAGAGGGTGAAAATTTTGATATTTTTATTCATATGTTTGAAAGGGTATGTAAACAATATAATGTTGACCAAGGTCTGTGGATACGGTTCCTGACCCCCTTACTCCATGATAAAGCTGTAATTGTTATTTCTAAATTGTCTGATACTGATTGTGTAAATTATAATACTGTTAAAAAATGTATATTAGTGTGTTTTAAGTTAACACCTGAAGTTTATAGAAAAAAAGTTTCATGAGCATAGGTGCAAGGCGCATTAAAGTGTTTGTGAATATATTGCTAAGTTAAGCACTTATTTTCAGAGGTGAGTGACTGGTTGTCATGTCACCACTTTTGAAGGGCTGGCAGACCTTTTGGTGAGGGAAGAAGCCCTTAGCACTTTGCCTGAGCACATGAGAATCTGGTAAGCAGATTGGGAATCTAATACACAGATGAGTTGGGGAAAAATGGAGACCTATACGTAGCAAGCAGGGCATCACTGCACAGGAAAGGGATACCCAGTGCTGCTTATGGGTCTAAGGGAACCCATAGTGTGCAGCCTAAAATGCCCCAACAGAGTCTGCCAGTAGCATGAGAAGCCACTAATTCAGGTACATGCCAGGATCAAGGATTAAATGTTTTAAATACAACCAGTGGGGCCATGTAGCATATAGTTGTCCATGGCAGCAAGGTGGGAACAAAAGGTAGGTGAGCCAATAAGTGGGAATGCCAGAATGCCAGCAGTATGTTATCTGGAGACAACAAGGGTACCATACTACCACAAGAGGTTATATCCAGTCTTAGTAGATGGAAAACAGGCCACTGCTAAGAGAGACACAGCCTCTGACATAATCATTGTGAAGCCTGCATGGCTAAAAAGGAGCACTTCTTGCTTGGGCAGTCTACTCCAGTCAGAGCATTAGGAGGGACGCCATTCCAAATACCTTTGGCTAGAGCTCAACTTGACTTGGAAGATGGAAAAGGAAGCAGACAAGTAGGTGTGTTTGAGGATATCCTTGCAGATGTCCTGATAGGGAATAATTTTGATAATGCGGTACCTTGTGTGGATGCAGTTACATGCATTCAGGCTTGGAGACAAGCATGTGGATCTGGGAGCCTGGGGGGTGGGCCCAGACAGACTGCACGTTTGAAGCCAGGACTGATGAGATAGCTACTTCAGGGAGACTGAAGGTGAGCCACAGCTGCTTGTAGGTAGTGATGTTTCCTTAGACAGAGTGACTGCAAGGGCAGAGGTTAGTAGTAGTACCCAGGCTGATAGTGAAGCACCACTGTCAGAGGATACCAGACTTCCTGTGGAAGGGGAGCTGGGAAGGATTACAAAGAGAGAGTTGAGACAGGCTCAGCTCTCAGACCCTACATTACAGGGCTTGAGGAAGGTAGCCAGAGAGGCACCTCATTCTCAAGGAAAAGGGGAATCAGTATACTGCAACAAAGGGTTACTATATGGAGAGCAGACCCCTGATGGAGGGCTAGAGGGTGAGAGAATATAGCAGTTGTCAGTGCCCAGAGCTTACCGTATGGCACTTCTAGCCATGACATTCCCTTTGCAGGTCATATGGGCATAAAGCATACAAAGATATGTATTATGCAGAACTTTTATTGGCCTGGGATATCCAGAGATGTAACCGGGTACTGCAGGACCTGTGAGCAGTGCCAAATGGTAGGCAAGGCAGGAGACAAGGTGAAAGTTCCTTTGATGCCTTTGCCTGTAATTGAGGAGCCATTTCAGAGGGTAGCTGTGGATATTACGGGGCCTCTGAGTACCCCAGGTTCCAAAGGGAAGAAGTATATCCTAGTGGTAGTAGATTATGCTACCAGCTATCCTGAAGCAGTGGCTCTGTCCTCCATTAAGTCAGAAAAGCTGACAAATGCTTTGATAGAGATTTTCAGCAAAGTAGGTTTCCCAAACGAAATACTGACTGACAGAGGTGACAATTTCATGTTAGACTTGCTGGCTTGACTGTGGAGACACTGTGGGGTGAAGCACCTAAGGACCACTCTCTACCATCCCCAGACTAATGGTCTGGTGGAGAGGCTAAACTCTACACTAAAGACCATGCAACGAGCATTTGCAGACCAGTTTATGAGGGAGTGAGACAAATATTTGTCCTATCTGTTGTTTGCTTACAGAGAGGTGCCCCAGGAGTTCACAGGTTTTTCACCTTTTGAGTTGCTGTATGGGCATAGGATGAGGGAACCTCTTGATCTGATTCATGATGAGTGGGAGGGTTACTATGAATCCCACAAGGAGTCTGTTGTGGTATATGTCCTAAACCTCAGGACAAGGCTCAGGGAACTCTTGGGCTTGGCCCAGGAGACCCTGGCAGAAGCTCAACAGCAGAAAAAGGTCTGGTATGACAGGAATGCTCAAGCTAGAGAGTATGTTGTGGGGCAGCAGATTATGGTTCTTATTCCTGTCAGACACAACAAGCTGCAGGCAGCTTGGGAGGGACCCTTTAGCGTGGTAAGGAAGATCTGTGTTATTAACTGTATAGTATAACTGCTAGGCAGGAGGCAGGGGCACAAATTGTGCCATGTTAACATGATGAAACATTACCATGATAGAGAGGCCCTTGTGCTGAGTATTTGCATTAGAAGGCAGCAGGAGTCTGAGGGGGATCTCTGACTACAGCAAGCCAGCCAGCAAAATCCCAAGGTACTCTGGTGGAGTCCAGGGTTGCAGGCATATGATTTGACAGTGCAATACCATAATGGAGTCAGCAATGCAAAGGTATCTTGGATATCAAGACATGGAATGGGGTAATGTATTCCCAGATAGGCTCATCCCTCTCAGGCAATGTTTCTCAAGGGGCACTTGAAAAACTAGCTTGAGTCTTCAAGGGGGGGGGGTATGTGACAAAGGGAGATGATGCCAGCCCATCTATCTAGAATTTTGTAAATAATTATATGTCATTTGTGAATATCAACATGATTCATATAACATGCTTGTGTTACAACGGTATTAGAACTGTACGTCATGTACATATCAAACTGCTGGTACAGAAATGTGTGTTGGAAAGGTTTTTGCAAAGTGCTGTGTAAAATGTAACCACAGCATGCCCTACTGGAATAGAGCAGAAATGTACATGCACTATTGTACCTGTTTAAACGTATGTATTTTTACAGTGGAAACTGTAATACAGGAGGTTAACTTCCGAAAAATAGCTGAAATTAAATTACTTTATGGCTATAAAATAAACGATGATATCTTTTAATTTCAGTGCAGCAAGGAGACACAATGTCTAAAACTAGAGAGATTTCTGTATTGTCTTGGAAGTGTTTTATTGTTTTATGACTTTCACCATCTGCCTAACATCTGAGGTATATGTATTTTCACAGGTAGATAGATGCTAAAAGCTACCAGCTGCCATGAATGGTTGTTTTGGGGCCTGGGAACTAGGAGTCACATGACAAGCAATGATGTCATTCTGCATGTTATCCCAGCAGTAATATTTGAGATGTTAACTTGAGAGGTCTCTTAGGGAGACACAGCATTCTGTATTCTGTCTTGGACTTAACAACTAAACCCATTCATCACACATCTGCCTTGCTCCGCATTAAGTCTAGGGAATAGCATAATTTTCTTAGCTATAGTCAGGAATATAGCAACAAGTAGTTTAGATATTTTTTCTTTATTTATTTGAGACTTTCCTGTAATGTTATTTTAAATATTTCCTATAATTTTGAATTCTGATGTCACTGGAAATATATACTGAGTATTTTCCTGTTCTTTTAATATGTATTATTAAATATATTCAAACCTTTCATTGTGGCTGACATTTATAGAGATATTTAAGTTCTAAGAGTACTTGCATATTTATTTGGTAACACTGCGTAGTTCACTCCTAATAGCCTTGCTCTTGATCAAATTTCCATTTGTATTAATATTAACTTTACACAGTAAGTTTGGACACCCTTTGTTAAGGGCCTTAAAGTAGCTGATAAGGAGCTGGCTTGTGGCAGTGATAACTACCTTATAGTGTGGGCAAAAGGGGGCATAGCTAGTAAACCTGTGCCAGCCTTTTCCAGGTGTGTGTGTGTGTGTGTGTGTGTGTGTGTGTGTGTGTGTGTGTGTATGTCAGCTACTTGGGCAAGGACATGAAGCACTGGTTAGTCAGAGAGGGTGCTGGAGTTCTTGGCTTGGCCAGTCAGCTGAGATCTCAACTCTGTAGCTGTGCCATTGGAGAGTCTTACTGGGGATCTGGAGAAAAAGGGAGAAACCATCCCAGGACCAACTGTGGTCTTTGTGTGCTCTTAAGGGAAATTGCACTTGATACAGAGAGCTGCATCTGGAAATACTCTGTGGGTCCTTGTCATCCTCTCGGTGCACAACCCCCACTGATGCTAGTGGTGAGGACTGTGGCTCCTGATTACTGGTCCAGTGGTGGGTCGTTACAATTTATATACAAAAATATCTCTTATTTACAAAATATTTACATTTTTCCAATAGTTACATATGTACAGACATATAAATATACACATTTGTTTACCCATATTCATAATTTCCTTTACAGTCATGCTAAATTTTCATCCCTGTTAGACCCCAGTCATTTTTCCATAAACCATGTGATTTTACTTAATAGTGTTGCTAAAATCCATTTACCATTAAACATAATTTGATTTATTCTTTCAGTCCATGTAACTCATATAACATAAATTAACTTTTTATCTGTCCTTTTAGCATATTTTAACACCTCATAAGTACTATTAGAAACTGTTACATCAGCCTAAAAAGTAAAAAAATACCAAACCCTTCTTTATAAGATTCTGAAATTAATCATTAAATACCAAACTAATCTCACCAGGGATGGGAACATCCACCCAAACCCAGGTCCATCCTCTACCATTAACTCTACCAACAATACTACTCCACCCCCTATAACCCATACCATAAACAGACCTCCTAACTCACTCCTGGTAAGTCATCTAAACATCAGGAGCATAAATAATAAACTTCAACACCTCCATGCCCTACTAGATCACCTTTCTCCTGATGTTCTCTGTTTCACTGAAACCTGGCTCAAGCCAACCACCTTAGATAGTGAAGTCATACCACCAGGTTACAATATATTTAGACATGACTGCACTGCCAAAAAGGGGGAAGGGGGTAGTTGTACTCTACAAATCCATGCTAGAAGTAACCATTGACAGCCATCAACCCTTCCAAAATACTACCGCTGAATTAATTACTACTGAACTACACATCAGTAAAAGCAAAAGTAGAGATATAATCTGTGTCTACATCCCCCCAGGGAAAAAACATACCAGTACTTGAGGACATACTAAACTGGCTATCATTTAATTATCCCCAGGAAACCATTGTACTCGGAGATTTTAATATAGACTGGTACTCATGCTCCTCAGAACCCCCCACTTCCCACATTAACCTTTATAGTTTCTCAGAAGTCATATCCTCCCCCACCAGAATCACTAAACCTAACAATAAAGAAACTATATTAGATTGGATACTTATTAACAATCACCCACTCATGTATAAAGCCAGAACCTTGCCCGACGATATTAGTGATCACCATCTCACCTATATCTCACCTATATCGTCCGCAAAAGGCTGAAATCCACAAACAACCCACCTATAAGGCAATAAGAAACAAGAAAGATTTTAACCAAAAGAACTTTCAAACAGACCTTAAGCTTTGCAACTGGTCAGTTCTAAAACATCTCCCACTAGAAGAAGCTGTACAATACTTTAACACTAAATTCGTATCCATCCTAGACAGCCACTCTCCAGCTCGTACCGTTAGGACTAAAACCAAAAGCAACCCTTGGCTTACAGCTGCAACTAGGCAAAAAAATCTTACTAAGAAATAAAGCTTGGGCCACTTGGCGTACCTCAAAAAACCTCACAGATCAACTCCATTATAGACAATTAAGGAATGACACAAAAAAATCTGTCACTACCGACAAAAAGAACTACTAGCACAACCTACAACACAAAAACCAGAACAAACCAAATAGATTCTGGGCAACTCTAAACAGACTGCTCCATCCAGGACAATCTACCACCCCTGTCCCCTCAGCTTACAACTCACATTCTCCAGCAGAAGTAGCCAACTCCTTTGATAGCTTCTACAGAAACTATCCAAAACCTAGCCAATAACTTAGCCCCCAGTCTACTAAATCCCTCTGCCTCTACACCCACTAACCAAACCACCTTCAAATTTCAACCAGTCTCAACTTCATTCATCTTTACTCTAATTAGAAAACTAAAACCAACTACCATTACTGCAGATCTTCTACCAGCAGATTACCTACAAAAAGCAGCTGATGCTGTAGCCTACCCTATATCCATTTTGATCAACTGATCCATATCTGAAGCTACCATTCCCACTACCTGGAAAGTATCCCATATCATTCCAATCCACAAGGGAGGCAACTGCACTGACATCTCAAACTACAAACCCATAGCACTACTCTCTCCCATAGCCAAAATCCTGGAAAAATGTATCCAAAAACAACGCCTAGCATATCTTCTTGATAACAATCACCTGTCAAACTCTCAGTATGGCTTCAGACCAAACCACAGTACCACCACTGCCCTACTGTCCTTCACCAATGCCATAAATCACAACCGTAATGGCAATAAACTCTTCTCAGTCATCTTCCTAGAACTTTCCAAAGCTTTCGACATGGTAAACCACCAACTTCTCCTGCAAACCCTAGAAACACTCTCCCTAGACACCCATGCTATACAATGGTTTAAGTCACCCATGCTATGCAATGGTTTAAGTCATATCTGGAAGGTAGGCAACAGGCAGTCCTGTGGAAAGACAACCTATCTACCCTCTTACCTATAACTCTTGGTGTCCCCCAAGGATCCATCTTAGGGCCCCTCTTATTTTCCATTTTCATTAATGACTTGCACAGAGTAGTACCAGACACCACCTGTATCCAGTATGCAAATGACTCCACCCTGATCTGCTCTGCCACAATCCCAGATGAGCTACAGACACTATCTCAAAACACATTTATCATGGCAGAAAACTGGCTCCTCTATCGTCGTCTAACATTAAACCCCCCAAAAAAATACAAACTGCTGCTGTTCTCCCCATCCTGTAAGACCTCCTCTCTAACCTTCTCCATCACATCTAACAATGGCACTACTATATCACCAGACCCCTCAACCAAACTACTAGGAGTCATAGTCGACAACAACCTAAAGTTTGATCTGCATATCGACCACACCATCAAAACAGTAAATAAAAAACTTGGCTCACTACATAGAATCAAATATTTCTTAACTCCCCTTGCCAGAACTGTCCTTGCTCGCACTCATCTTCTATCCACACTTCTCTATGCCTCCCCCCTATTCGCCAACCTGAATAAAACCTCCCTGAACAAGCTCACATCCTCTTATAATCACATTGCCAGATTTGCCACTGCCTGTGCCTACAGGACCCATCATTGCCACAACCTCAAACTACTAAGCTGGCTTGAACTACCTAACCTTCTAATAACCAACCAACTAATAATCACCCACAAGATTCTCTATCAGCCCAAATGGACACCTGATCTTAATGCACTCATCACCCCCTACCATAACCTTAAAACTCTCTGAACCTCTAACAAAATGTTAGCCTACACCTTCAAAGCAAACAACTTAGCTGGGGAAGCTCTGTTTATGAACTCAGTTGGTAAAGTCTGGAACTCTGTCCCTATAGAACTAACCTTACAACCCTCTCCAACCCAATTTAAAAAATACCTTACTCAATACTTCACGTCACGATGGCTCTGTCCTTGCTCTACCCCTGACTAACTCCCCACACTTTATAACTGTGTCTCTAATTCTAGTTATATTACTCTACTGCCATGTGATTAAGTGAAATCTAAGATGTATAAGATGTAACACAATTATATACGCACCTCTTGCTTCTTGACCTAAGAACTTCAAAAATTACCTGCAAATACATTGTACAACCTGAATTACTCTTATAATGGAATGGTTTCAATATGTAATTATGTAAATATTATTCTGCTTTCATTATGTAATTATGAAGACTTTCTCTGGATTGTATTTCTCTATTGGATTTCTCAGTGTTTTATGTTTGTCTGTCTTATTTCTACTGTATGGAGCTTTTCTCCCCGGGCTTCCTCTGAAAATGGACATATATCCAGTCGGACCTTCCCGGTTAACAAATGTAAAATAAATAAATAAATAAATAAATATTCTGTACTTCTATTCTTATAACATCCATATTTATTCATATCCAGTTTATTTTATCCACTTCTCTTACATCTTCAAAAAATCTTCTTTACATAGTTTTCGCCATAACTTTTTTACATTTACATTTCAAAAACGCATGTGCCATAGTTGCTTCTTCTTGACAATGTAAACATATTCTATTACTTTTCTTTTTATATGGCCTTTTTCCTTATACTGCAGTTTATCTATTACCAGTCTCCACACAAAAAAAAATCTTGACATTCTACTTCCTAATTACACCATTTGCTTCTTATTTTTATAGCTTAATTTTTTTCATCTGTTAGATTTTCCCATGGTTTTGCATAGTAGTGTTTTATGGGTCTATATCACGTAGTCGAAGTTCCATAACTCTGAACACCTAATGGTCGAACCATAATGTTCGAAGTTAAAACTTTGACTACGGGGGAAAAAAAACAACAGACAACAAAATAAAATGTAAGTAGGGGGGCAAGCCCCCCTGTACCCCCACACCTCCCGCTACTTAAATATACCAACTCAGAGATTACACCACATTCAACAAAATAGAAACCTCCGCTTATGGAGATTTCCATTCAAACACTTGAACTTTTACAAATTCGAACTTATGGTCTCGACCATATGTGGATCGAACTTTTAAGAGTACGACTATGTGATAGGAACCCGTGTTTTATCATTACATTCTTATACCATACTTTTCCATCTTTTTCTATCCCATCAATTTTTATTTTCCACAAAAATATTTCTTCTTGGTAACATTTTATTTCTTTATTTATACACTTTTTCTCTTTTACACTATTTTACATACTCCAAAATTTCGAGATAAAAAACGAAAGGCCACCAACCGGATCAAAATATTTATTAAGCCGTAGGCACATGAACTTCAAGTTGAAATAATACTTAACGTACAACACGAAACAAATAAATATTGTAGGTGCTTTCGTTTAAAAGTTTTAAACTTTCTCAGACAATATATTCAATTACATCACTTCCTTATATAACCTTCTTCCGTTTCAAAAAAGGGCGCCAAAATGCTAAATAAAGATCGGGCATGCTCAGTTGCAATACTCCAAAATTTATCGTACTTATATTTATACAGTTTTAGTACTAATCTGTCATCTTTTACATTTATCTACTTTAACACTTTGTACAAATTTAATGAAGTAGCATATATCACTCGGTTAATTAACACTAAATCTTCTTTTTTATTTATATACAAAACTCCTTTTTTTACTGTGTTTAGTCTAGAACCCCATATAAATAAAAAAATATCTGTAGTAATTCCTTTTCAAATACTGTTAGCAACATTAATACAGTTGCTTAGTACACTGTTTCCCCATCAGTACTGAATTTATCAAATAAGCATTTTTTCTGAATGATAATTTATATGTTCTCCAGAAAAGACATGTTTGTTTTACTTCTTCTGTTGTTTTTTTTTCCCACTGAATTCTACTTGTATTTACATTCGCAAATTTTATACCTGACATAGACATTTCATTAACTCGGTCTTTACTACATCACCTAAACCTTTACTTTTTTCTTTATTTAAAGTCATCCCTATAATCTTTAGACACTCATTTGTGCAAATTATTACTTTTCCAAATTTTGTTTTTTAAAATGATTGTAATGTCATCTGCATATGGTAACAGAACTGGAATTCTTAACCCTTCAGGTGTTATATACCCTACCTTCATTTTGTAATTTATTTCACACACTATCACATTTATAACTAATACAAAGAGTATATAACTCATTGGGCATCCCTGTCTTACACCACTCTTCATATGTACCTCTTGGCGTAACTAGCCATTTACAAGGAATTTTATTTTATTATTTCCTTACACTGACATATATAATTCCTAAATGTTTCACTTACATTCTGTCACTACTACCCATAAGAGCTCATGTCCAGTTGTGTCAAATGCCTTATTAAGATATCCTATCATGATTTTCACTTCTTCTTTTCTCTTCATTCTATCATCCAGAATTTCTCTATGATTAATTCTTGACAACCCTTCCCCTTTATACTATATATGCTATCTTCCATAATATTTTCCATTTTAGTTTCAAATCTGTTTTGTATTATTTTTGTAAAGATCTTATAATCATTATTATTCAATACTTGGCTTCATAATTTCATAAGTTAATAGTTAATAACTAGGCTAGCCTTCTTAGTAGGCCATTCTAAGCCTAACCAATTTCCTTCCCAAAGATGGAAATCAGACACTGTACCTTGTGTGTGAGTCAAAGACCTTAACTGTTATACCAAGCCCTATTCTTTAGCTGTGCGTGTTCTTTTTCTTCCATTTCCTTTCTTTTTTTTCTTTTGTACTTATCCCTTTAAATTTTCCTTTTTCTGCCTTTTACCCTTTTACCAATAGAATTAATTTTTTCCCTTTTACTACTTCCCAGTTTATCTCTTCTTCATCACTTATTTCAGAACTTTCCTTTTATGTTTTTTATCTAATTTTTCTTCTGTTTCTACTACTTACACAATTTCTTCTTTGTTCATTTTCTGCTGTTTCTTTTTCTTTTCCTTACTCTTATTTTCATTTTTTGCAATCCATCTGTAAATGTCCAATTTTATTACATTTATAACATTCACAAAAACATGCATCTGGAGCATTTCTCCCAGATATAGTATGTGAAATTATGGACAATTGAAAGCATCTATGTTCCTGCCACATACAACTATTATACACATACCCACATATGATCAACATCAATTATAGCCTTTTGTATGACTAACTTTACACCTCAGAAGTTTGACTCTGATCAAATGAATACATAATTAAATACATCATGTATCGTATTAACTCACTGCTTTCAGAATACAGTGCACAGTCTATTGCAAATCCTTTTTGCCTCCACATTCCTCTCAACCTCTCAGTACAAGAATTAATTAAATAGTTAAAAATAATGAGTGGCAAAGGAACAGAATCAGTGACATATGTTGCCCCTTGCAAAAAAAAGTTTTAGGCAGAAGAGCAGTTTTTGAGATTCACTCTTCTCTGGGTTTTCAGTCTTTTTTTGGCTTTTTGGCATTTATTTCAAATGCCATTTCAGTAGGGAGCCTCTTATTTCCTATATGGAGTAGTCTTTGTGCTGGGCTGTTTTCAAAACAGCCTGGCAATCAATGCAAGCTGATTTCTTTCTTTCTTTTTTTTCTGGGCACTGTAGAAGTTTTTGGAACTCTGATATCGCTAACAGTAATCGTAAAATTACATTTTAGAAAAAAAGTAAATAAAAATGCAGCTTCTTTGTTACGTGCATTTTTATATGGGGGGGGGAGTTGCAGCCTAGCAGCCAGTACCATGAGTAGCCCGTGTCTTCCTCATTCAGAGAATTTCTGAAAGTCCTGGGATTCATGGCTTCAACTATTTTATAGTTTCTTATACCAAGCTCCTTACAAGGAAAATCCAATGGTTCTCTTGTCAGTGTTGGCCTACCACCAGAATTCTATCTGTCAACAAATTTCCATTATTAAAAAAATAAAGAACACTATGGTGTACTCTCAGGCAGCATTTTAATATAAGCACAAAATTTAGCGCTGATGAAGTCCTGTGGATATGGAGGATACAAGTGCTAAATTTTAAATTCAGTTGTAAAATTCTGATTTTTAATCCTTTTATATGCTCTTTGTGCAAAATAGCTATGTTTATATATATTTTTTTAATTATTTTTATTTTTTTTTTATAATTTTTTACTATGTATTTGGGGCTTTCTCCCTGGGCCTCCATTGAAAATGGTCACCTTGTGTCCAGTTGGACTAATCTGGTAAACAAATGGAAAATAAATAAAATAAATAAGTAAATACATTTTATGTGTATATTAAAAATTCCCTATGAGTACCCTACAGTGTTCTTATTTTTTTATTTTTATTTTTTTTGTTTCTGTACCCACATTTTGCTCTTAATTTCCAATTATTCAGTTCAGGACTTACTCTAGAGTGTAAAACAGGTAGAGCCTTTGTACAGCTTTTACCAACACAGAGCATTGAAATAGATGCCTCAGACTTTGCATGGGGAGCTTGCTGAAATGTAACCAAGATATGGAGATTCTTGCTTAAGAAAAGTCACATAAATATAAAGGCAAGGATGTCCCTGAATCAGTGGTTTCAAAGCTCTTCAGTAACTGTAGACACCTGGTACTCTCTAAGTAATAACAGAGAGTGCAACAGTTATGTGGTACGTAATAAACAAGTGTATAAACTCTTACCCCCTTTGCAGACTAACCATGACAGCTTGTGAACTGGCCATTCAACATAATCTCTTTCTACAGGCAGTCTGCTTTCCTTCCTATGTGAACAAAGTGTCAGGTTCTCTAAGCAGGTCCAGGGCATAACCATACAAATGGATGTTAAACAGAGAAGTCTTTCTTCAGCTCATCTATCGGTTTGGGGAGTCTCAATACAGAACAATCATATGAGTCTGTTTTGCTCCCAAACTCCTTGACAATAGCAACCGATGCCTTCTTGAAAACCTGGAAGGTGGATTTTCTACATGCACTTGCACCTATTCCCCTGATTCTCACCGCTAACGAGTTAACTTTTTGCAATATAATCCAAGATCAGGAATTAGCTAGTAACCATAATATTTTATTTTAACTATATTGCAAATCTTAACAATTGGATCAGTAACTTTTCACCTTGTATTTTACTCTACTTTTTAAAATAAATATATTATGTGCATTGTTCCATGTCAGTGTCGTGTACAAGATCAGGTTCCATTTAAGAATCATATACGGTGCATTTTTACTGTGGAGTTCTGTTTCTGATCTCTTATAGTTCTCAATTCCATATTTTAATATCTGTAACCATCTTTTCACATCTCTCATAGTTGGTTTGGCTTTGTTTTTCCATTTTCTAGTTAAAGCATTTCCAACCGTCATCAACGCTAAAGACAGCAACACTTTCACCTCTTTAGTACATGTTATTTTAAAGATGCTCAGCAGTAACATCCAAGCATAAGACTTAAGGTATTATTCAATTCATTTTTGTAGTAAAGTTAAGCCCATATATTCTCAAAACATTTGCTCTCAGGGACCCCTTTCTGAACATTTCCAGTCTCTTCTCTTTAGCAATATTTTTTTCAAGTCTTGTAGGGATATAGAAATATTTGTGCAAACACTTCCATGCAAAAATTGTCAGTTTTCTTGCATTAATTACCTGTATAGGGCTAAGATGTTTCCCTGTACTTATCTTCTGTAATCTCTCTATTTAATAATTTATTCCATTCAGTTTTCCTTATGTCATAATGTTTTATTAAAGCTAATATTGCTTCATATGCTCTATTTATTACTCTTTTCCATTCTGACATTTCTGTTCTGGCTTCAGTTATAAAATCTACTGTTGTGGTTTAACAAAATGTACTATCCAACTTCTGCATATCTTCCCTGAACTCTAAAATTAGACTTGTATATTCAAGTTGATTTGTATTCAGTAACCCAAAAGTCTGTCTAGCTTGATCCCATTTTATTATCTCTTCTCCTTTTATCAGCTGCTCTCAGAATCTTAGTTTTTTAGTCTTTCATTCTTTCTTTTCCAAATGCTGACTTCATTTTCTTCAGTGTCTGTCTTATTAATGTATGTAGTATAATGTATTAGTTTTGTTTTATTTTCCAGTGTCTTCCTTTAACATAAAGATTAGCTTAGTAAGTACATAATGCTGTTATTATTCCTTACCTAGATCTGCCCAAATGCCCACATGTGGAGTTGTTATTTAGTCAGCCACTGTGCCCCTTCACCCTACCGTAGCTATGTCTGCACCTTCAGAAAAAAGTCTTAGATACCTTGATGGCTTCCTTCTCTGTGATGTAAGAAAGCATTTATTTATTTTACATTTGTTTACCGGGAAAGTCTGACTGGGTGTGCATTGTGGCCTTTTCCATTCAACAAGTGATAAAAAATATACTGTTTAGAGAAACCTAAAGATGTTAGGAACACTGAATACTTGTGTATATCATTTATGAAAGGCAGACAAGCAGGTTATTTCTGTAGGCTTAAAAAGCACTGTCTAAATGATATGTCGGCTGTATTGTGTTTCATTCTAATACACAGAAGTTTAGAGGGTCCCATCAAAATCATTTCTCCAAAAGCTGAAATGATCTCTTGCATGATTCAGAAATGTCTGGCAGGATATCCTAAAAACAGTAACTTGGAGAAGTCTGCATATGTGCTGAAAACTGCAGGTTGGATGTCTAGGATTGAAGTAGGGCAAGTACTGGTACAGCTGTGCTACACTGGATAATGTAGCTGACCTCCTTCCCATGTTGTTAGCAACTCCCTGGAAATCAGCCTATATAGATAGTTCAGTTATATAAGGTACTCATTCTAACAGTATATGGTATGTGAATTCGATAATATTTGGGAATTTAGGACTCCCAAACTTAAGACCAAAGGCTGGTGTAGCCATAAATCAGAAGTTAGAAAATAAAAGCTGAATAACAGAAAAATTCCAACTCCAAAAACGTCAATACTTTATCATTATAATTCATTCTATATTATTATTTTCTATAATAATTCAATTAACATTTTAGTTTACAAATATAGCAGTTCCTTAAAAAGTTTCCTTAAAAAGCTAAAATGTTCATAGGTAGGTACTATGTTATTGGCCAAAGTAAGCCTAGCCAACAAGGTTCCCTGGCTTATGCCACCCAAGAAAGTTATTTTCCTGTGTCCCTGTTGAGCAGAGCCACAGAAGTGATCCCCAGGGTGTATTTCCTGTTTTCCATCCACTCATCAAGATTTTCTTGAAGAGTGCTAATGAGGAACTTTGCTTGACATAGATGGGTAGCTTGTTCCAGAGTATGGGAAGTTTCTGGGACAGGAATCTATCCCTCCAGCATGTCCTGTTTATTGTGGTGACAAGGTTTAGGTCCCTAGAGCGTGTAGCTTGGAGGGATTGGGACTTCTTTAGGTGCAGCATGTCCAGCAGCTCTGGGTTTGACATAGCTTTACATGTTAGGTAGAGATCACCTCGGAGTAGGCGATATGCTACAGAGTAAAGCTGGAGATTTTTGAGAAGGTCAGTGTAGGGCATATGTTTGAGGCCAGTAATCCTCTTTGTGAGGTACTTTTGTGGCCTTTCCAGCTGCTGCAGATGTCTTGTGAGGTACATTCCAAAAGGGGCGTTGTATTCTATAATGGGTCTAATGAGTGTGGAGTAGAGGGGAACAATGACCTCTTTTTTTCCTGGATGAGAACCCTTTTGTGATGAGGTGTGCCATGTAGAAGGATTTCCTGACTACTGGTGTGATATGATTATCAAAGGAGGGACTACTGTCCACCTGGGTCCCAAGGTCTCTTATCACACATTTGGCATTATGTAGACTGCCACCTATGTAGTAGTTCATGGGTACAGAGTTTTTACCAAAGGGGATGACAATGCACTTTATGGCATTCAGCTTCAGGCCATGTCTCTGACACCAGGCATCTGTCTCAGTGAGGACCTTCTGTAGGATGTCCACATCATTTGGGGACTCGACTATGGCTCCTAGTTTGCAGTCATCTGAGAACTTTGTTAGCCAAAGGCCTTCTGTGTTAGCCTGTACTTCAGAGAAGTAGATACCAAACAGGAGAGGTCCCAAGACTGAACCCTGTGTTACTCCACTTGTCACTGGTTTGAAGTTAGATTTGAAGTCTGCAACTTTTAAACTGTGGGTTCTGTCAGTGAGCCATTTGGCAACCTATCTTGTGACATAAGGATTTATAACTAGTTTAGTGAGTTTATCTATAATTCTAGAATGGGGGATGGTGTTGAAAGCCTAGGTGAGGTCAAGATAGGCTGTGTGAACCACCTTACCCTCGTTTACAACTTTGGTGACAGCCTCAAAGAAGCTGATCAGGTTCAGGAGGAATGATCTGCCTTTCACAAACCCAACTGGGTGGGGTCCAGAGTTTGGAGGTTACCAATGTCTTTGTTTATGAGTTCCATGGCCTTACAGACCAGGCTCGTCAGGCTAATAGGGCGATAGTTCCCTGGATCAGTGGTGGCTCTCCCTTTGTGGAGTGGGATAACTGTTGCTGTTCACCATTCAGTGGGCACAAAGCCTGATGTGAGGCTATGATTGAACATGGTGCTTAGGTGGGTTGCCAGTTTGTTCTGAAGTTCATGTAAAATGCAGCCTAGGATGTTGTCCAGTCCCATGGATGCTGTGTTTTTGGCTTTAGAGAGTGCAGCTTTTACCTGCGTAATTGTGATTACAGGGACTCTGCACTCTTCCTGTGTAGATATGGGCCCTTTAGGGGGTGTGAGTGGGGTAAAGTTAGCATTGAACCTATCTGCCAGGATGTTGGCAATATCATTTATTTCTGTAATTTTCATGCCGTTGTGCTGTAACTCAGAGCAGATTTGGGTGTTGCCATTGAGATTCCTGACATAGCTATAGAATGCTTTGTGGCTGTCCTTAGAATCAGTGGCAATTTTATTTTCGTAGCTAGCTTTGGAGGATCATATAAGGGGTCTTAGCTTCTTACTGAGGCTGACCAGGGAGCTCCTCCACTCATGAGATTTTACTCTCTTTTGCAACAGTTTATTCCTTCTGTTGTAGAGTTTGTTTATGGCAGGGGACCACCAAAAACTGAAAGAATGTCACAGATTGTATATTGCACTGAAGAAGGATTTATATCCAAAACCTTTGCTGTAATAAAGTATTGACATTCTTACAGTTGGAATTCTTCTGTAATTTAGGACTCCCACCCATCATTTTCCTAATGATCACATGAAAGGATGTTCTGCAGTTTTTTTTTTCTGTCGTATTTTTTTGTATGTGATTACTTTATTTTACATTGGTAATAGTCATTGTATTTATAATTATTTGCATAAATATTTCAATTTGTGTTTTCAGCATCAGAACAGAGTAGTTGCTAGAACAGCCTTTATAGGAGTCTTGTACCTGTAAACCTTGCTATATATACTGGTATGTGAGGTACCTGTTTTGAGTGCGCGTGCGCACACACACACACACACACACACACACACACACACACACACACACACAACCCGAAAGAAAAATAACTTAACCTGAGAAATCCCCTTCTAAGTTGCTGTCTCCTTTCTGTTCCTAACTTAATTACTTCTAAAGTCATGATAATGCCACTTTAAGTTAGTTTTTCTTTGCATTCTCCTTTTTGTTTCCCATACAAATATTTTTCACTTCTGAAGTAATACCAACACCACTTTATGTTTGTTTTTCCTTTTTTAGTGTTTCTCTTATTCAGCCTCTTCAGGTTCATTTGGCAGTGCATGCTCCAGACAGTATTAAAAACAAACATATTCTTTCTTTTTAAATACAACACATTTCAGCTAACCATGTAATTAAATCAAAAGGTGCTTCAACAAAGTATTAGTTTAAGGGTGTGTACACTTATGCAACCAGCTTATTGTACATTTTTTATTTTTTATATTTTCCCCTAACAGATTTGTTTGTTTTTAATTGAACTGTTCAGGTTATAGGTCCCATTAAAGGTGGGAAAAGTTTTGAAATTATTTATTGTGGTCTCATTTTTTATATCACAAAAACCTGGCATTTTAACAAGGGTGTGTACACTTTTTATATCCACTGTACATAGAAAGGACAACTGGACTATCTTACTAGACCTTCAAAGGGAATAAAAATTCGACAAAAAAAATAAGTAGAAACACTATTTAAAAAGAGGCAATGAATTAAGTTAACAATGTTTTTTTTCCTGTACATATCTACATTTAAACCTCACAGGTACCAGTGTTTGCAACTTGATTATAAAAATAGCCTCTTTATGTTGTAACAATGTCTTTGAGCTGATACCACCCCTTGCATTCACTGCACAATGCTGTAAAAACATACACTGGTGCTAGCAGGGTTAGAAGCATGGGCTTTAGAATAATCTGATGCCACAAAACTAGTTTCTTTACTGTTCAAAATATCACAAATATGTTCTTGTATTCTAAATTTTAATTTCCTCTGTGTGTCAACAAGGGCATTGCAGTGTATAAACAACAGCCTAAGTAAGACAAGAAAAACTATCACAACAATCAACCTTAACACCATTAATAAAATCAAAATAAGGTACAATATATTGACAAATGTTATATCTACACAAGGAACTGTACCAAACGTAGTGGTCAGTCTATCAAATTCTTCATGTGGTCTCTGACAAAAAATATATGCTAAATGATCAGAAGAAGTTTTCCCAAGTTTAAATGTAAATTCAAAACACTTAATAAGAAAATCTTGAAAATGTAAATCATCCCTAAGAAACTTCCAGCTTTTAATAACAGCATTCCAAATATTCTTATGTAATAATTCATATTCTGTAACATAAAAACAAATGTATTTTTTTGACAATTAAGTATAATGAACACCACCATATTTATTTGAAAGATTACTACCATCAAATCTTTTCTATACACGTCACATACTACCTTATAAAAAGCAAACTCTACTTCATCAGAAGAATAACCTCTCACCAAAAACATAGCCATTAACTTAGTAGACTCAACCAAAAATCAGACCATTCATTGCATGTCTTTTTACTTGTAACAATTCACTATTAGATGAAGACTGAAGAGCATAAAATTCTGAAGAAGTCCTAAGTATTAGGATGAAAGCGCTTAATAAATGTTACATGTTTTTAATTTGGATGTTCATACTTTATTTATTTTTCTATTTGCAACAGTACAGAATAGCTACTGGAGTGTGTGGAGACCCCCCGGACCATTTTAGGTTACAAATTTATCTTTGGTTGCACAAACACACATCTTTGGATTGATGAAATGGATGAGAACTCTTAGCAATGTGAAAAAGCCCTATTGGTGGTAGGTTTGGGATATATACTTGAACATATACCAGAACTCACTTCTTTTCTTCTTCTTTTCGGCTTTTCCCAGTTAGGGGTCACCACAGTGGATCACCTGTCCGCTCATGATTGGCAGTGGAGTTTTACAGTGTCGAGTTGCCAGCCCGGCGCCCAACCTTCCACAGAAGGCACACACACGCACACCTAGGGCCAATTTAGAGTGTCCAATCCACCTACAGCATGTCTTTTGGGATGTGGGAGGAAACCGGAGCACCCGGAGGAAACCCACGTGACCACAGACATGCAGACTCCGCACAGAAGGCACCCCAGCTGAGGATCGAACCGGAGAACCTCTTGCTGTGAGGCAACAATGCTAACCACTGCACCACCGCAGCCGCCCACATATACCAGAACTCACTAAACCCCAAAAATCCAAATCCCAAAAGTTCACCATGTAGCTTTCTAAATAAAAAAACTCAGTAGCAGATTCACTGTTACTTTTGCATAAAAAATAAAATCATCTATATAATGAAAATAATTTACCATATTATTTAAAAAAGTCAGTAGAATAAATAAAGTTTTCAAACTAACCCATAAGTAGAAAGATTGGCATATAACATGGCAAAAGGAGCATCCATCACACTCTTTAATCCGCTGTAAAAATTTCCATTAAAAACAAAAAAATTATGACACAGACAAAATTCAGTAATTTCATAATGCAAAATGCGCAAAAGGAGAATCTCAAGAAAACATTTCTAAATCCTGTAAATGAAAGCTATGTGCAATACTGTTATATAGACTTACTGCATCTGCATTCATAGCCGGCCTTAGGCATAGGCAAACTAGGCAGCTGCCTAGAGCACCACTCTAGCAGACGCGCTTTTCCAGTATTTATTTGTTTATTTTTTATACTAAAGAAATAGTTTCTTTAAAATATTTTGAATGAATACAGGGAAAAAATGAAGAGTAAGATAAACTGTGAGAAGATGGAAAAAAACAGTAACCTGGATGGTGTCGGTAGACCAGGATGGGTCACCCAGTGGCATGGGGAGCACTGTGGAGCCCTTTTGCCTAGGGCACCACTTGAGCAAAGACTGCCCCTGTCTGCAGTTATCAAAACATATCCACAACCCAAGTATTGCCATCCAATTTCTGTAATGTCATTGTAGAGTCTCTAATATATGAAGGCAAAACTAAAATCTTAACAATAACTAATTAATACACTTACCTAAATTATCCAAAAAATTCTGACAACCTGAAACAATATATGTTCATTATACTGATCACTGCTGCAGTAGCCTTAGTAATATGTGGTATATCCTGCCAAGGATATAACAGCTGGCCAGCTTCCAGAGCTTCAGAGTAACTTCTACATGCCCAAACTGTCAGGCACCTCAAGCTGAGGTGACTAAAAGACAAGTCTGGGCACCATACCCATCAGAACTTTACTGCATCCAAAGAGTACACTCCTCTGAGACTTTGGAGGATCGACAGTCAGCTCGTGCTGTTTCTTTGCTTGACAGATAATTACCCTTCAGGGAAAAACCTTTCATTTTACTAAATATTGTGGCTGTTTTATCACTTTCCTCTTCAGGAAAGTTATTTTAAGGTAGGACTTTTGGGTTTTAACGACCTGTCACAAGACTGTGTCATACTTTTAAATGGCAACATACTTTTTTCCTGTCAATTTAAAAGCTGTATAAAGTAACAGAAAACCATTTTTTCTGTGGAACTATTGTATTTATTTTACTTTTGTGAAGTTGGCAAAGTGGTTTAAAGTGTCTTTTTTTACTGTAGTTTTCTTTTTGTCAAAAAAGATGACTTTTAAGGATGTATAAATTTAACCAGCATTTGCTGCTTGTCTTGCCTGGGAAAGAAGCACCATTTTTGGCTTGACCATGAAACAAACTAACGGTCCCAAGGTTGGTCCTTCTTCCAGCTGCAAAAAGAAAAAGTTAAACAAACAGACTTTGCCACCCCAGCAGGCTAGCAGTTTGCCTCAGCTGCAGAGTCACTCTACTGTGGCCATTTCTTGTACCTCAGACCACTCATCTTCATAAGTTCATAGGTTCATAGGTATATACTAGGCATGCTGCCCTTGCAGGGTATTTTAAGACTAGACAGTTTCCTTTTTGTGCTCAAATAACTCATCCCATTTGATTAGAGATTGGTCTAACCCATCCCATGGTTGATAATTATATGTTACCCCAATGAGAGTAACTGGGATCATACCATAGGAGGTCATAGGAGGTTTCTAGGCTAATGGCTTTAGAGCCTTTTTAAGTCTGGCCATTCATGCTCCAATTTTCCCAATTATCAGTGTCTATGGGTTAGAACATCATTGTTGTATGCTTGTACCCTAGAGCATCTACAAATTGCCCCTGTCCATATGGACCACAAGTGACAAGCCAGGGGTGAATTTGTGATTTCCTATCCATTTGTCCTAAGTCCAGATCCCTCTAGTGAAGCATCTATAACCACTGTGGACTGGGATTAGCCACATCCTCTGCAGCTGTTGGGGTCTCTTCGGTGGTTAAGGTGCAGCCACTTTTGTCAGTCCTTGAAGAGGGAATAGGCAAGACTTCCCTGTTGTGTCAGAATGCTGTGATCATCCCTGGGAATGCTGCTGCTGCCATTAGTAAGATGGTTGGCCTTATTTTTCCTGTAAAAAATAAACAGAAAACTAATCACATATCTACCCCTCCTTAAATGTCTTCAGACAGGAGTAGTTTACTGGGTCTGGCTCAGGGTTTAATTTAGGCTTTTGACCCTTCTTGTCAGAATACCTCTTTTCCTTGAGAGATTCAAGATTTTGAATCTGGACAGGAAGATTAAGGGACAGATACTGGGTTTTCTTCTCAGGTTTCTGATTCTGACTGTCCCTGTGGGGAGTTCTTCTTCTCTGAGACTATTGCAAGAATGTACCAATGTTTTTAGTGGAAGTACACTAAGATTTCTCAGTCTCTCAGAAGGAATTTCTAGAACCCCCACCCATTCCTCCTCTTCTGACTGCTTTAGAGGATGTGTGTGTCACTGCCTGAAGTTTTCTTGATAGCCAGCCAGCTGCCCCTAAAAAGGCAAATAAGATGTATAAAATTCATCAGCCTTAAATTTCTGTACACTATTCTCAAACTTGACCCAATAGCTATAGCTTTAGTTGATCTCATTGCTGCTAAGCACTTAGTTAATTCATCATTCTTCATCCTCCAGATCAGATGCTCTTGTTTCCATTTGGTTTTCATCACATGCTGTCCCAAGGAGTAATAGAACCAGTTCCTCCTTCACTGGTGAGGAAGGGTTCTTGTTCAAGGATGTCCCTGGTGCCAAAGGAAGAAAATACTTGGAGACTGTTTTTTGATCTTTCTTTCCTACATCTGTTTGTGATAGTACCCAAATTCAAAACAATGTCACTTCACAACCTGTTACCTCTTCTTCTTCTTTCAAGTTTCCTGGTAATACTAGGCTTAAATTATATCATTATATTGCTATTCATCTAGACTTTAGACATTTCTTAAGGTTTTGTGTGTCTGGATCATATTATCAGTTCTCTGCCGTACCCTTTGGACTATCCACTGCACCAAAAGTGTTCATAAATTGTCTAGATCCAGTTTTAGCTCATTGCAGACTGCAGAATATCCACATTTTTCCATATTTAGAGGACTTGTGTATCTTTGCCTATTTTTTCAAAGTGACAGGAATCTATCTCTTAGGTGAGAGATCTCTTACACAAACTGGGATTCCAGGGGAATATTCAAATTCTTTCTTGACTCCTTCACACAGGATTGTGTTCCTGGGATGTCAGCTAGACACCACAGTTCAAAGAGCTTTTCTTCCACAGAAAAAAAAAACAGATCTACATCTAGATCTATTTCCAGTGGTTTCCACTGAGACTTTGGTCACTGCAAGGGAATACCTGGGGCTTTTAGATCTCATGGCTTCTATGGTTCTCATGATATCCCTAGCAAGACTCCGCATGAGAAAGATACAGCACCTCTGCAATCGGAGCTACTTTGGCTTCTGCACTAATGTCTTCATCTATTTGACCTGTTCCACAGTGATTATCCTACCTCGCATCTGAGGTACTTAATCTCCGTCACCTCTAGCTTCCTCAACTGATCCACCTTCACTGCCCTGGTTTCTGTACCATACAGTAGTATTGATTGCAGCACTGTTTTGTACACCCAACTTTTCAGCTTCTTTGGCATTCTTATGACACACACTACCCCTGACACTCAGTGCCATTTGGCTGCAGTTTGTCAGATTCTAGTTTTAATCTCCTCAGTCAGACTTCCCTTCTCCTCAACTAACCCACCCAGATATTTGAAGCTGTCAACCTATGACACCATTTTGTCTTTTTATCTCAATTTTCAGATTCTTCTGATTTCAATATCTTTCACCTTGTCTGGAGTGTATTACATGGAGGAAAGGCAGGAAATATGATATAAACTTCAAGTGGATTAGAGTAATTAGAGGAGCCCAAAGGGTATGGACGTTTGGAATGCAGGAACAATATGAATAAGATAGAATGGGAATGGTCTAGGATAACTGCAAGGAAACATTTTATCATTTAAACAGGGACTTCAGAAATGGCTGCGACATATATTAAGTAGTTCTTGTGGGGACATGGGAAGAATTCAGTTTTCATCTGCATCTTAACCATATGGAAAGAAAATTAGCAACTAGCTATGTATTACTGAAGAACGAACATATATTGCAGGAAGCAGGTTCAGTGAACAACTTAAGGACATTCTTATATTGCTGATTTATTAAGCTTTATGAGTGTTTGTTAATTTCAGTACTCTGAAACAGAGCAGAATTCTATGAGTAAAGGAAATCTGCCCATTTACAGAGTGGTTGCACTAAGGAGAAGTGGTCACACTGGCAGTTGGAATGAACAATTTAAAGAAGTGAAACTATCATTTTCATGATGTTTAGAGTGAATCTGGACACAGAGTTTCCTTTTTTCTTTATAAAGCCAGAAAATACAGTGTAAGTAACACATCCGCTATTGGCACATTTTTGTACATTACTTTAAACAAGTGTCAGTATTGCAGATTTTTAAATAATGTTGCCTTACTGAATTATTTATTTATTTGTTTGTTAATCAGGCAGGGGGGTTTGACCTAAAATGATCTTTTCAATCATGACACAGTCCAGTTAGAAATTTATTTCACTGTTTTATATCCTGCTAAGTAGCTGTTATGTTTATCTGTGCATTAGAGGTATAACACACAGCCAGAGCTGGATCATGATCAAATGGGTCCCTAGGCAGTGTAATGGATCAGCCCCCCCAGAGTCCTCACTCTCCCAACATCCCCACCCAGCAGCCATTCCAGTGTCCCATTACTTGCCTCTGTCTCCCTAGCTACCACTGTGCATACCATTTTCTTCTTTACTTCTGCAGTAATTACAGATATTTAGATTTAATTTAAATTTTATAGTATAAACAAAACAATCTCAAAATGCAAACAGTCTTAACAATATCAACAGTAAACTTCTCTGCCCTTGAAACTCACATTCATTGAAATTGCATTGAAACCTACATTCATAGAAAATGCATCTGGCCAGTGGCAGATTAATCGTACCTTTGGAATGTTTTCAAACCATGGGCCCCTGCATACATTTTTAGGACCATACATAAATGCGCATGTTCTTTGATTCACCTTCCTGATTGTATTAAATTATCTTCTTTGTTTAATACAGCACCACATGTTAGAGTGCTTTAAATTTGTAGTTTTGAACATTTTTCCACTGAACAGTGAAACAAAGCATATGAAACAACAATGTCAAGGCTACACATTTCAAAACATTGCAGCCATAAAAGGCCACTCAAACTGCTGTCATTATAATCCACCAATAAGAGTCAATATGCACAATCTCTACAGAAGTAAAATTCACCTGAATAATTCTACATCAAAGAGATTTGTAATTAATGAAGAGGTTGCTGTTGGCAAACAACTTTGCATTTCAGTGCTTCATCTGCAAATTCAGTGCCTGCTTCCCTTGAAGAATAAAATTGTATGTATTATTTAAAAAATGGTGTGCTGGTGATATGCAGTAGGGAATGGCTAGCAATGGAGAACAGGTTCATAGTTGGTAGGCATCTCATGCAAATGAGGACAAACTCAGGAGTGCAGCACTTCCCCTCCCTTATACTGCACAGTAGTGTCTACATGGTGTGGGAAGAGAACCCACTGTGTTCTGCATCAAAGGCACGTATGCTACTTGTTGCAGCACTGATACTGAACAACACATCTATGAAATTCTGTGACTGACATTGATAGACCGTAATCTTCAGTGATTTACAAAAACAATAAATAAATAAATAAAAGGCACCCTCGCTGTTGGTATGGAGGTTTAAGGCACTTACTTGCCAATTATCAAGGCTCAGAGTTTGACTCAGAGCAGTCACTTAACTGGACAACCCACCTAACTAGGGCATTACACACACACACACACACACACACACACACACACACACACACACACACACACACACACACACACACACACCTTTGCTGTTGCACCCACTGTTTATGGGGTAGCTTTCAGTCTTGTACACACTGCTCGGTTTGTTGGCTAAATCCCCTTTGCTTGCTGCTTGGTTATTAAATCAAATCTCACATGTTTTTATTAGGACATTATTCTAACAGTGAAGTTTCTAGAGCCTGATTTTCTTTACAGACCTCTTCCAGAAGTTCCTAAGGCACTTCTTTGTTTACAGAAGTCTCCAGGCTTGTTTTATTTACAGACTATTTTTTATCAGTCCCCCAAGCCAACATGGGCCCTAGGCAACTGCCTAGTTTGCCTATGTGGATCCATCTCTTCACACAGCGACCAACTGATTAGCTTCCTTGAAGTTCTTTACCTTATTTCCTAAGGTTTTTTTAAGGTCTGTAAGTGATTATACCCCATTCTTCATAATGCATCTCCATGTTGTATCATTTCTGTAACTCAGTTTTGTAATCCTTGTATCCGTACAACATCAGTAGGAAGGCAATAAAAGCATATGACACTCTTGAGAAAAATTTACTTTTTTTATCCCTTAAATATCCTTGGTTATTTCATATTTTATTCCTTTTTTAGTGAATCAAGTTTTGTTAAGAAAATATTGCCTTTTCACATAATGGTTAAATATGTGAGACCTTTAAATGTCTAACATAGTTCTTGTTCACATATATCTTTTAAGAATGTGCGTATTTATTTCTTTTAGCATTCCTTTATAGGGCTTTTGATACAGCTTTTCACTTTTCTACTTTTTCATCTGCCTGTGTAGTAAACAGTTTTTGAGGTGAATTCTGTAGAACGTAACATACAGTGCTTGAGATCTGGGTTTTACTGCAAGCATTTAAAGGGCAATCCTGTTTGTATTTTTCATTGCTAAAATGATGTTATGTATAATTTCTTTACATTTAGCAGATAGGTGAGTGCATTTGACTCTGCAGCCCTTTTTCAGAAATTAATTGGGTAAAGAAAAAAGGTTGCAATAAATGCAAATACAAGTATTATTTTGACAGTGTGCACATGATGAGAAAATACAAGGCATTTTGACGAATATGGCTTTGTGAATCAATTTCCGAAGACCAAGATCGCCAAAGTGTAGCAGTTCGAAGCAAAGTTATCAATGTATGATGTGCTGCATGTTAAATTTTTTAGCACATCTTGGTAACAGGAATGTCAAACTGAAACTGCTACTTTTTAAAGAGGGCCACTGTAAAGTGGTATTGTGTCATACAGTGAGTTCCAGGGACCTTGAAGTTGATAATTATAAATAACAAGTGGTATTGCACCTACAGCTGTGATGAAACTCTCCAAAGAAAAAAAATATGCTTTATTTTTAAATAATATAAATATTTCCTGAACGATCTTTTAATTTATCTATTTAGGAAAACTGTTTTCAATGTGTTAGGCAGTAGGCCTGATGTATTTAGAGATGTCAGGCTTAGTCCTTTGAGTTTGAGATTTTGAAATTCCATACAGAACTGCATAAGATACAATGGTGGAATATGCCCGTTTCTTAAGGGTCAAGGTTAACAGTTCACATCTCCTTTTTCCTAAAGGAATAGTTTGCACCACTCCATATGCAAAAATTCCAATTGTTTGTCAAAGTTGCATGGAGTTAGAAGGATTGTCATAGGATTTCAGTCTTTCTCTGATGACATCTTTGATCAAAAAGAAGTATGTCTATGCATCATCTAGTTTTAAGTCAGTGTACTCTGTTATCTTTCATGCATACTGTGCTTTTAGAGCGAGCTTGATGATGAAATGGGTAAGATAATGCAAAAGTTAATGAAAGATGATGACAGTAAATCTGGGTTCTTTCTCAAGTGTCAACAGTTTTTTTCTGTATCTAAGTTATTTATGCTTCTGACACATAATGACTTGGATGATGCACCAAGGACAGCAAGTTTCCTCTTTAATAGCACAGACATTTTTGTGCCAAAATGAGAGAGAAGCTACAAGATAGTCAGAAGGATGAAAAGACACTTATGACTTTAGGTATCAGCTTTGAGACTCCATAACATAATTTCATCAAGGTGCAGAAGGGTCTTTGGCAGTTGTGATTTAAGTGGAACAACAGCAACAGGAAAAAAAAAAACAGCAAACTGTATTGAATTAACATATTATTAGTGCTTTCTGCAAAGGACTTTTCCTGTCTGGAGGCAGTCAGAAGTCAGCTGCCTCTTGATTTGTGTTCGTGGATGGTCATCACGCTTGACAGATAGCAATAAACCTTTATATCCAAAAGCTAAAAAAATTCTTTCTACTCCACCAGAGCTGCTCTCCTTCTCCCTCCCATTGCCTGACATTTGATCTTGTTAGAGGAGTGCAGCAAGAAAAAAGGAGATTAATCTCATTCACAAACTGTCCATTTAAGAGGTCTCACCAGACCAGGGAAGGTCTGGATACTAAAAACGACATTTGGAGCATCCTCACCACTTCAGTATTTATTAATAACAAACAGTAAAACTAGCAAATTTGTCCAGTGTTACCTCTTTCTCAAGGCTAATAACAACAGGTGATTTCACATTGTTTAAGTTGAAATCATGTCACAAAATAAACCAGTCAAAACCCAGCCCAATATACTTGTATATGACATAATTAAAAATCTCATTTTTAAAATCGGTTCAGTATTGTGTTATTTAAACCTGGATACTTATCTGCATGAAAATAATAGATCCACTTATACATTATGTTTTTAAAACAATATCAGTACTTCATCTACCTACACATAATGTGGTAACAATTCTAAAACTGAACTTACGTGTACTATCATTTTCTATCGCATATTTATTTAGCCAAGGCATTAGTATTAACTTCTCTGCGTATGTAAGATAAATGTTCTGACATGATCTCTTTCAGCATTCTAATAGTTGTACCAATATAAAAACATCTACATTCTTCACATGGTGCTATGTAGACCAAATTAGCCATCTTGCAAGTAGTACAAAATTTAAAGTATATACCTTGCCAGTATCAGGGTACCTAAATGCATTACTCTTATTAATAAAAGAACAACACTGACAATTATAACATGGTATAGTGGATTTAATAGTAATTTTATGATTAAGTATAATACTAAGTTCTTTATAGCATAACTGTTTCTTTTCCTCATATATACAAATCTAAGTATATTCCCTAGAATATTTTACATTTTTGGCAAAGAATATAAGCTAGATCAACTGTTCTTAATAGAATTATCTGTCTGTTTAGTATGCCTGTTATATTTAACAGCATATCTAATCAATTGTGATTCATATTTAGAATTATTAGTCACATTATTCTGTACTAAAAAATAAGGTCTATCTACAGTTCTGCATTCAGTTAAAACTCAGTCTTTGTTTTTTATAGGTAAATCATGATTGTAACCTTTATTTTAAAACTTTGTGATCATCTGATTTAGCTCATTAATACAGTCATAATCTTTAGTATTTAATCTACTTGCTGTCATAAATTGACTACACCCTGTCGCTCATCTGGTCAGGATAAAACTGATGAACGTCCGTGAGTTCTGTTCAAGCAGGTTTATTACACACAGACAAATCACAAATGAGGCTTTGTAACTTAAACTTAAATAGACATATAAACAGACTGACTACCACAGTCATTCATGTTAACACTCTGGCTGTTCTCTCAAAATGGCACTGCTGCCTGCACGTGCCCAGTATTTACATGCACGTGCTTACATCTGGAAATGCTTCTTAAAGGTACATACACACTCTGATCTACATCCTCTCTCTTTGAGAAATAGTCCTTATACGAAATGACAGTATTCAATGACATGCAATTTATAGAAATGATCTTTCGACATTCAATTATACAGTATAAAACAACACATGGACTCAGATAGGGCACCACACTCCAGCGTAAAAGTTCATGTTTTATTCACAAATAAAAAAACATAAGTGCTTTCACATGCAGCTTCATCAGGTGTTAACAAATATTAACATACTGACCACCCTTTTTATATAATTACTGAAACATCACATGATTAAACTCTTTTATAGTCACATGATCACAAGCCATTACTTAAAATCTATGTGCAAAAGCACCATAAAACATATGTGAATTTTTTTTATAAATAAAACAAATTATACAGCAACTAAATACATATAAAATGTATAAATGTAAGACTTATAATCATTTTTCATCTAAACAATGGTCTAGATTTCAATTTTGGTCACAGGGGGACATAATCATTCAATCCATGTCCCGCATCCCCTCTTAATCTAACTATCCAAGTGGCCTCTAAACTCCTCAGTTTGGTAACGAATATCACCTGCTCTGGCATGTTTATAGACCATACCTATTGCTGTGAACTTAAATGTATGTGTCAAATCTGTACTAACAATATGTTTAGCTAAAGCACTCACTTTATTTTTCTTGTTTATGTGATGCCTATGTTGTCGGATTCTGTCCTTAAAGCATCTGTCCGTTTTTCCAACATAAAACTTTCTGTTTCTGAAGCATTTTAATTGCTCAGGATGCACTTTAGATTTAAATTTTCTTGACTCATTCATTAATTGATTAACCATTTTAGGGCAAAATGTTTTAGTATTTGTTAATCTAGAGATGCACAAGTGCTTTTGTGTTAACTTCTTAAATTATAATGTTAAATGTTATAGGAATGTAAGGGGTTGCACTTTATATGTTTTGATGCACTTTGAATGTTTCTGAAGGACTTTACTGCTCAGGATGCACTTTAGATTTTAATTTTCTTGACTCACTGATTAATTGATCAATTATTGTATAATTGAATTGAATAATGAATGTAGTGAAATGTATATAAAGTACACCATTCTTGTGTATGATTATTTCCTGGAAGGCTTGATGCCGAAGTACTAGGAACACAGTAAAAGTGGATGATGACCATTTCTCCAGTTGTTCAGTGTTTTTTTCTTTCTTTGGTAAGTTGGTTCATGGAGTAGTGTTTTTGGAGTTTTAGCATTAGGCACCAACAAACTAGAACTGATAGGCAAGGTTGTTCTGGTTTGCCTAGATAGACGTCTCTGAGTAGACAAGCCTAGTTGGTTGTCATGGAGTATATTTCTGAGATTAAGTAAATTCAAGAAGATATCGGTATTGTCATGCTTTGACCTCTCCAGTAATTGCTTTGCACTATATACTGCACGTTCAGCAAGACCGTTTGACTGTGGATATTCAGGACTGTTAGTAACATGGATAAAGTCCCACTGTTTAGCAAATCTCTGCAACAATTGACTGGTAAACTGAGAACCATTGTCAGAAATAACTTTGTGTGGACTACCATGGACTGCAAAATGACATTTCATCTTAGTAATAACAGCACTGGATATTAGGTTAGGTAGCAAATCGATCTCAAACCAGTTTGAATAAGAGTCTACCAACATTAAGTAATGTTGACTGTTCCACTCAAATATGTCAGTTGTTACTATTGATTAAGGTAGTTCAGGAATTTGGCTTAGCTGAAGTGGTTCTTTTTGCAAATATGGCTTAGTACTGTTGCACACTGAACAAGAAGAAAGCACTTTATCAATGTATTTTGCTAGAAAAGGCCAAAATACTAGTCCTCTCGCCTTTCTTTTGGTAGAATGGGAACCTGGGTGGCCACAGTGTAAAATCTGAATGTATTCATGTTGTAAAGAAGTAGGAACAATAACTTTTGGACCTTTGAAAATGATGTCATCTTCCATCAGCATCTCATCTCTGTATGGAAAGTAAGGTTGTAGATTTGGCAGTACACAGGATTGCTTTGACGGCCATCCTACATTGATGAAGTGGTTGAGCTTTTGCAAAATTGGATCAGTCTTTATATGATCTCTCTGCTCATCAAATCTTCATGGTAGAAAAATCATGCACTTCCATGACATCAAAGCCAAAATTCTCTGCATCAAATTGTTCTGTGGTATTTCTGGGTGATCTGGATAAGGTGTCAGCCAGATAAAGAAGTTTATCTTTTGTATAGACCATTTTGAAGTTAGACTTTTGCAATTTGAGTATCATTCTTTGTGGCCTTGCTGGAGTGGAATGCATAGGCTTCTTTAAAATAGTAACTAGAGGTTGCTGGTCAGTTTCTGTCTGGATAGCTCAGCCATAAATATAATCATGGAACTTCAAACATGTGAACACAATTGCCGAAAGTTCCTTCTCAGTTTGAGCATATTGCATCAAAGTTTGCGTAAGAGTTCTAGATGCGTAAGCAACACGTCTGCTCTCTTGAAGAATTATTGCACCAAGAACGAACTTTGAAGCTTCGCAGGAAAGAACTACTGGTTTGTGGGCATCATGGTACCTTAATGTAGGAGGATTAGCAGTTTGCTGTCTGAGGTTATCAAATGCTCTCTGGTGTTGTTCTAACCATGACTATGCAACATTTTTGCATGTCAGCTCTCTTAAAGGTGTTGATAACTCACTAAAGTCAGGGATAAATTTGCCCAAATAGTTAACCATACCAAGAAAATGCTGTAAAGCTTGGATATTGTCTGGAGCTGGCATTTTAAGAACGACTGTTTGCTTGGAAGTATCTGGTCGTAAGCCTGTACTGCTAAATAAATGACCTACATAAGTAATTTCTGGTAGTCTGAATATACACTTCAGAGGATTGAGCTTTAAGTTCACTTCACACGCTCTTTCCAGAACTTTCCTGCATTTTCTGTCATGCTCTGCTTCACCATTACCTTCAGCCAGTAAATCATCAACTATTATTGCATACGGGTAGCCTGAAAAAAATTGCTCCATTGCACGCTGAAAGACTTCACTGGCAGAATTTATTCCAAAAGGCATCCTGAGGAGTCTGTATCTACCAAATAGGATACTGAATGTAGTCGGTAATGAAGATTTACGATCAAGCATTACTTGCCACAATGAACTCTTTGCATCTAAGACAGAAAAAACAGTGGCATTTTGCATGAGGGTTGCAATTTCCTCGACTGTACACATAGGATGATGAGGTCTTTTTAATGCCTTGTTCAAGTCTCTTGGGTCGATGCATATTCTGATTTCATCTGAATTTTTCTTATGAGCAGCTATCATGGAAGACACCCACTCAGTTGGTTGTCTGACTGGACAGATCACACCTTGCTGCACCATTCTGTCTACCTGGACCTTGACTTTGTCCTGCATAGCTATTGGAAGTTTCCTTGCTGGTCTGACCACTGGACTGACCTCTGGGTCTAACTTCATGGAGTGCACAACTGGAAGTTTGCCTAGCTTGTCGTCGAAAACATCAGCATACTCTGAGAAAATAGTAACAGCAAAGCTGGAACTGGGGCATGTGCTTACATGATGGACTTCTTTGGTAAAAGAAAGCAGTTTCATTCTCAAACTGTCTCTGAGACCTAATAATGACTGCACAGGTCTTCGGACTACATAAAATTGCAAGGTGTAACTATTGCCATCTAAATAGCATGAAAGCACTACTGAGCCTTCGGCTTGAATCTCTTCACCTCCATAAGCAACAAGCTTTGCACAATTGCCCAAATTAAGTTGCTCACCAGCCCTCACTTTAGCAAATGTTTCTGCTGACATTACATTACACTTTGAACCAGTGTCTACTTTGAGCTCTGTAGGTTTAACACTGATCAGGACAGTACAAAAGACTTCATTCTTTGCTAGCAAATCTACTGCATTAACCTTTTCACCGACCACTGATACACCATCTACTTAGAAAGTAGGGTTGCAGCTATGTGATCAACTTGCTTTTCTGAGTGACCTTTCTTAATAACTGAATGAGGTTTGCTTGATTTACAAAACTTTTGAAAATGGTTCCAGTTTTTACACTTGTGGTATTGTTGCCCAAATGCTAAGCACTTCTCACTTTTAGACTCATGATTGGCTCCATAATTACGACAGTTAACAATAATACTTGACTTGGGTTTTGCTGACTCACTCTGATACTGTACTGAGCATGCTGCTTTTACTAAGCTAGTCTTGGAACTTGCTAGAAAGCTCTGGGTTCTCCTTGCCACACCTACAGGGGTTGCAGCTGTCATGCTTAGGCCTATTTCTGCTTGCCACATGTTGCATACTTTCTACGTTTGCTCTAGAGACTGTTGAAATCATGTTCTTATCACTTGTAAGCATACTTGTGTGCCTTTCTGTGAGCTTATGGATTTGACAAATCTCTATGGCTTTTCTTAACGTTTAATCACTGTCACAAAGCAGAATCTTTTTCACTGCAGCACTATTAACACCACTCACAAGCCTGTCCTTTATTAACTCATCTTTCAAGTCACCAAATCTGCACATTTTAGCTTTGTTTCTCAAGTCAGTGATATAAGCTGCAAAAGTTTCACCTGGCTTTTTGTATATTGTATGAAATAAGTACCTCTCCAATGTAACATTTGTCTGGGGGTTGCACATTTCTCTAAATTTATGTTTTAAGCACTCAAGAGTCTTCCCTGGATTCAGCATGTACCACAATATGACAATTTGCCTCCTCTCCTGCATATACTTCTGGTGTATACACAAATGAACACTCTCTTTCAGTAGCTTCTGACCCAGCTAAGTTAAGCAAAATGAATGCCCTTGTACGTGCATCTTTGTCAGAAAAAGCTGCTTGTATGAAAGTATTATATTCCTGCTCGAATACTCTTCAATTCTCTGCTATATTATGATCAAACACAAGTGGGCTTGGTCTGCAAAATGCCTCTGCCGTATCAACACACAGTAGTGAAGGTGCTTGAAATCACGTACAAACATACACACATCAGTATATATATATATATATATATATATATATATATATATATATATATATATATATGCCAGAACTTTATGCCAGTGCTTGTAATTATGCCCAATAGCACATCAAACTCTTTGAAGTAACTGTACTTTGCCAAATAAGTCTCCATAGCACAAGAACACTTTGAAATCACTGTACTTTATGAAACCACTCCTTATCAGTGTAAGAAATACTTTGAAATTACTGTACTTTGCGAATAAACTGTACACAATGGAAAAAGCTCAGAGTAAGAAACACTTCAAGATGAATGCACTTTGCAAATAAACATTACACAGCACAAGAAACTTTTCAAAATGGCTGTACTTTGACTGTCTATGCAATATAACTGTACTTTGCACACAGCAAACTCTTTGAAAGAATTGCACCGTAATAAAGCACCCACTCTGCCAACACTTTGCACACTCTGAGATACTTCGAACAACCTTAGTTATGCTTCGAATGGCTTTGGTCAATGCAAAATAGTACTTCTTGCCCAAACACAGTCTTTTACTAAAAAAATTGCAGTCGCCTGTTTCTTTAAGCTTAATTTGCCCTTTATTGTACTTGTTATGCCCTTTTCATAGGTTCATAGGTAGGTACTAGGCTATCTGCCCGAAGGCATTTATAAGCCTAGCCAGAATGTGTTGGCTTTCGCCGCCCCCTTAAATTAGTTCCCTGTGCCTCTGTCCAGCAGAGCCACTGAAGTGATCCCCGGGGTAAACTTTCTGTTTCCCATCCACTCGTCAAAGTTTTTCTTGAAGAGTGTTAGCGAGGAGCTCTGCCTAATATAGATTGGAATCTTGTTCCAAAGCATGGGCAGTCTCTGGGACAGGAATCTATCCCTCCAGCACATCCTATTTATTGTTGTGGTGAGGTTTAGATCCCTAGAGTGTGTGGCTTGAGGGGATAAGGTTTTCTTTAGGTGGAGCATGTCCATCAATTCTTTAATCTCTTATCATGTTCCTTATACTTTTCTTGTGCCCATTTTACTCTAAATATGCTCGTTATGCAAACCAAAGATAATTCTGAGCCCCATATGAATAGTTTTGCTAGTTTTTTCAAATATTGTGATTTTGAACATTTTGTTTAATTAATAATGTGGTATGCTTAATAATATGTTTTGTGCTACTAGTTTGATTGACAATGCATTTTGTGCCTTATGAATGTGCCATTTCATTTTATTTGCCAAATAAATTGTGCAGTTTTCTTTATCTTTAGCTTGTTTCTGGCCCTTTTTTTGTTTGTCAGTGCTCCGTTTCACTTAGCCTGCTTAGTCTGCCTTTGCCTTCAACTCTGCACCTCATGGCTCGTAGAAGTTGCTCTTCTAATCCCAGTTCTGACACCGTGTCACTTATCTGGTCAGGATAAAACAGACAAACATTTGTGGGTTCTGTTCAAGTATCTTTATTATATGCAAACACATCAGAAATGAGGCTTTGTAACTTAAACTTAAATAAACATATAAACAGACTGACTACCACACTCATACATGTTAACAATCTGGCTGTTCTCTCAAAATGGCACTGCTAAATGCATGTGATCAGTATTTATATGTATGTGTTTATATTTGGAAATGCTTCTTAAAGGTACATACATGCTCTAATCTACACACACTATCCCATTGTTAGGGTAGCGAGTATACATATTATTATTATGCATATATCTCTGCGCTTGTAGCATCTTTTTTAAAATATTAGTACCAAAGATGCATACTAATATTATGCAAATAAACCTGGCCATAGGTGGTTGTCACTATTAAAGTGAAACCCGACCCCATGTGCAAATATAGGAAAAAGGGATTGTGGATGAATGTATTTATGGAGCTGTATCTCCTTTTTAAAAATCTTAGTACCAATTATCCCTTCTTCTAAATAAATACATGTATCTAAATAATTAATAACTGATGATGTTACTTTAAATCTTAGGAAATGTGTGGTAGTATGTAAAAATTAGATTAAATCATAGAGACTATTGAAGTATCCTCCCCATACCATAAAACCATTGTCCACAAATTGCTTGCAAATTTAATATTAGAATAATATATGGCACCATCATTAAAAATATACTCATCCTTCCACACAAATAAAGATATATTAGCGTAGATGTTGGCAACATAAGTACTCACTGCCACACATTTCATTTGATGATAAAAACTATTGTTACATATAAAATATTCTGTAAAACTAGATGTAGCAAAATACAAATAATCTCAACTTCCCTTGTGGACTTATCATCACTGTATTTACATAAATGTTCGGTCACAGCTTTTTAATCCACACTCATTGGGAATAACAGTGAACAAAGAGTGAGCATCTAGTACCATGTATAATATTTAATTTAGTTGAATGTTTTATTGTCATTGCTATAACTAAGATACAAAACACCTTGTGTCCTTTACAAAACTCTTAACATAGCAGAGAAAAGGTTGCAGAACTGTATCAAGATATTTTAAAAGAGGGTCAGTTATCCATCCAGAACTAGAAACAGCCAGTCTCATAGGGGGTGTATATACATTTGTATGGACATTTGGCAAACCATATATAAGCCATATAGTTGAGTCGAATGTAGATTTAGCCATGAGTAAGAACTATTTACATGTGCATCCCGAACAGACACCAGCCTGGCTAACAACAGGAAAAACAATACTCTTACTTAAGAGCGAACCTGCAAGTCATCCTAAAACTATAGACCAATAACTTGCCTTCCGACGACATATAAACTATACACTGGAATTGATGCTGACAAAGTTTATAGTCATCTAGAAGAAAACTCAATCATGGCAATAGAGGAAAAAGGTAATAAAAGAAAGTCGTATGGAACAAAGAATCATTTGATGTTAAATAAAGTCATAATGGAGAATTGCAAAAATGGGAATAATCTAAGTATGGCATGGATAGACTAAAAAAAAACATTTGATAGTATCCCACATTCATGGATAAAAGAGTGCTTAAAATGTATAAGATACACTCTACACTGATTACATTACAGCGACCATGAAACAGTGGCAAACCACTTTACAGTTAAGCCATAATAAAGGACAAATTATTATTCCAGGGATAAAAATTCAAAGGGAGATATTCCAAGGTGACTCTCTGTCACTGCTACTCTTTTGTCTTGCCCTTAACCCATTAAGCTGTCAATGAACATGGTTATAATTTGGCTCCTGGAAAACAGCAAAGTGTAAAGATTTCTCATTTTATTTTTGTAAATAAATAAATTCAAGCTGTATAGCTCATCAGATGAGGAACTGTGGGAGCACAACTGCAAGTGGTCAAAACTTCTTCAGATGATATAAGAATGTAATTTGGTCTTGATAAATATATAAAAGCAACCTTTAAAGCAGGAAAACTGCAGCACCAAGAAAACATGAGTTTGGGACAGGAATGTGATATAAAAGAACTTCAGCAAGAGGGAGTGTATAAATATTTGGGAAGTGTTGAATGATCAACAATAAAGCATGAACAAATGTGAATAAAACTCAGTAAGGAATATTTTAGAAGACTAAAATTAATACTGAAAACAGCATTGACATCTAGAAACAAAGTCCAAGCTATAAACCAGTTTGCTCTTTCTGTCCAAACTTATAGTTTTGGAGTGACTGACTAGCCCCAAAAGGTGTTGGATTGTTTGGACAGGAAAACAAGAAGGATGCTTCATGCTCATCAAATGATTTATAAAAATCAGTACATACCAAGACTATATATTCCCCGTTCTGAAGGAGGTATGGTCCTCCTCAAAATTGACTACATGTATAGATCTGCAGAAGTGGGACTGCATACATATCTGCTGACCACACAAGACCCAAATGTAGTAATGGTTAAGGAGAGCTGAATTTAAACCAAAAGACGAAAGCTTAATGTTGGTGGCCCTAGATAGTGGACTACATACACATTGGTTTACAAAGTCCATTGAACATGTGGGAGAAACACCAAACATAGTTTTTTTTTTTAAACAGAATTGGAAACAGTTGCACATCTTGTTGCTGGTTGAGATATACTGATGGCAGAAGGACTGTATACTGAAAGGCATAATAATGTGGCAAGACTGTTGCATTGAGGATTGTGCAAACATTATAATATTAAAGTAGCTGAAAAACACTGGAAACATGAGCCACAAAACATCATAGAAAATTATGAAGTTTATACCATAGGTTCATAGGTAAATACTAGGCTATCGGCCCAAGGGCCTAAGTAAGCCTAGCCAACAAGGTTCCCTGGCTTGCGCCACCCAAGAAAGTTAATTTCCTTTGCCCCTGTTGAGCAGAGCCACAGAAGTGATCCCCGGGGTGTATTTCCTATTTCCCATCCACTCATCAAGATTTTTCTTGAAGAGTGCTAATGAGGAACTTTGCTTGACATAGATGGACAGCTTGTTTCAGAGTATAGGAAGTCTCTGGGACAGGAATCTATCCCTCCAGCATGTTCTGTTTATTGTGGTGACAAGGTTTAGTTCCCTAGAGCGGGTAGCTCAGAGGGATTGGGATTTCGTTAGGTGCAGCATGTCCAACAGCTCTGGGTTTAACATACCTTTATATGTTACGCAGAGATCTCCTCAGAGTAGGCGATATGCTACAGAGTAAAGCTGGAGTTTTTTGAGCTGGTCAGTGTAGGGCATCTGTTTGAGGCCAGTAATCTTCTTTGTGAGGTACTTCTGTGGCCTTTCCAGCTGCTGCAGATGTCTTGTGAGGTACGTTCCAAAAGGGGCGTTGTACTATATAATGGGTCTAATGAGTGCTGAGTGGAGGGGAACAATGACCTCTTTTTTCCTGGATGAGAACCCTTTTGTGATGAGGTGTACCACATAGAAGGATTTCCTGACTACTGTGGCAATGTGATTATCAAAGGAGAGACTACTGTCGACCTGGGTCCCAAGGTTTCTTATCACACATTCCGCGTTAAGTAGACTGCCGTTTATGTGGTAGTTCATGGCTACAGAGTTTTTAACAAAGAGGATGACAATGCACTTTTTGGCATTGTGCTTGAAGCCATGGCTCTGACACCAGGCATCTGTCTCAGTGAGGCCCTTCTGTAGGATGTCCATATCATTTGGGGACTTGACTATGGCTCCTAGTTTGCAGTCATCTGCGAACTTCATTAGCCAGAGGCCTTCTGTGTTAGCCTGTACTTCAGAGAAGTAGATACCAAACAGGATATGTCCCAGGACTGAACCCTGTGGTACTCCACTTATCACTGGTTTGAAGTCAGATTTGGAGTCTGTAACTTTTACAGTGTGGGTTCTGTCAGTGAGCCATTTGGCAACCCGTCTTGTGACACAGGGATTTATACCTAGTTTAGTGAGTTTAGCTATAATTCCAGAATGAGGAATGGTGTCAAAAGCTTTGGCGAGGTTAAGATAGGCTGTGTGAACCACCTTACTCTCATCTACGGCTTTGGTGACTGCCTCAAAGAAGTCGATCAGGTTCAGAAGGCATGATCTGCCTTTCACAAACCTGAACTGGGTGGGGTCCAGAGTTTGGAGGTTACCAATGTCTTTGTTTATGAGTTCCATGATGATACGTTCCATGGCCTTGCAGACCAGGCTCGTCAGGCTAATAGTGCGATAGTTCCCAGGATCAGTGGTGGCTCCCCCTTTGTGGAGTGGGATAACTGTTGTTGTGCACCATTCAGTGGGCACAAAGCCTGGCGTGAGACTATGATTGAACATGGTGCTTTTGTGGGGAGCCAGTTCGTTCTGTAGTTTGTGTAAAACGCAGCCTGGGATGTTGTCCAGTCCCATGGATGCTGTGTTTTTGGTTTTTGAGAGTGCAGCTTTTACCTGCATAGATGTGATTATAGGGACTCTGCATTCTTCCTGTATAGATGTGGGCCCTTTAGGGGGTGGGGTAAAGTTAGCACTGAACCTATCTGCCAGGATGTTGGCAATATCAGAAGGTGTAATTTTCGTGCCGTTGTGCTGTAACTCAGCAGATCTGGGTGTTGCAATTGAGATTCTTGACATAGCTGTAGAATGCTTTGTGGTTGCCCTTAGACTCAGTGGTGATTTTGTTTTCATAGCTAGCTTTGGAGGATCTTGTAAGGGATCTCAGCTTCTTACTGAGGCTGACCAGGGAGCTCCTCCACTCATGGGATTTTACTCTCTTTTGCAACAGTTTCTTCCTTCTGTTGTAGAGTTTTTTTATGGCAGGGGGCTAACAGATTGGCTTCCTTTTTTTGGAAGATAGCATCTTGGTTCTGTTTGGGATAGCACAATCCATGCACTCGTGTAAGTGCTAATAGAGTGCATTTGTGTGGGATTCAGCAGTCGTAACTGTATTGTCCATCTGCATGGGTATCATGAAGTTCGCCACGTCTGTCTTAAGAAGCATGAAGTTGGCTTTGGAGAAAATTTTTACCATGGTTTCCTTAATGGTGGGTGGGGGCGGGATGTGGACATCTAGGGTGATTAGCTTATGGTCGGATCTGACCAACGAGGAGTTGACTTCACTCATGTTGGTAATGACTAGGTCTAGGATATTGTTGCCTCTGGTGGGGTTGTGGATAAGTTGATCCAGGGCATTGGAATTTATGAATTCCAGAAGGCGTTGAGCAAAGGAGTTGGTACATGAGTAGTTTTCCCAGTTAATGGTGGGGTAGTTGAAATCGCCCATTATTAGGGTGCTTGGTTGAACCCTAATATTTTCCAGTATATCAAGAAAAGAGGAGTGGGAATCCTGGGGCATGGTGGGGGATCTGTAACAAGCTACAATTTGGATTGCAGTTTTGCCCAGAGTTAGTTGCACTTGGATAACCTTGGATACAGTATGCTGAGCAACTAGCCTGGAGGTGTGGATTTCCTTAATGAATATGGACACACCTCCGCCTTTGGTGTTCTGGTCCAGGTTAGATGGCCAAAAAGTGTGGTATGAGTTATAGCCTAGTAGAGCTCTCTACAGTCTTAAAACAGGTCTCAGTCACTGCACAGATATTGATGTTCTCCATTTTAAGGAGTGCCTCGAGTGAGTGCATTTTAAGATTTAGATTTCTAGCATTGAGTAGCATTACCCTCAGTTTTTGCTTGCCTGTTCCTGTTATGGTGGTGAATGTGTCATTTGAACCTTGCCTAAAAAAAGGCAGTATAGGGGCAGCAAGACCCTTAGCCAGTATCTGGAATCCCAGGGGCGACAGGTGCAGGCCATCTCTGGCAAAGCATCATGGCCTGTCGACCATGTCGTTCCAGGCAGACATATACTGGATCCCCTTAGAATGGCACCAGAAGCTTAGCCAATTGTTGAAGTCAATCATTTTGTCCTTGTACTGTGGCATCATTCTGGGCAATGGCAGGATACTACTCAGGGCTAGGGTCATACCTGCCTGGGCTACAAGATTGGAGAGCTCTTCCATGTCTCTTTTCATGTAGTCCAGGGAGGTATGTCTTAGGTCGTTCATACCAACATTGACAATGACAGAGTCATATTTGTACTTGTTGTGGAGTGACTTGAGTGCATGGGTTATGTGGCAGATCCTGGCACCCGTCAGGCCGCTGACAGTAACCTTCTCCTTGTTTAGCCTGGTGAGTGTGACATCATTGTGCTTGACTGTAGCGTCAACTATTACTAGTGTGTTGGGTACGTTGTTTTGCCTTATGGGCTGTGCTTTATTGGCACACTGAGTCTGTGGGCTATGTGTCATTTGGGTTGTGTTGGGGGGCGGAGGTTGCTTGCGTTTCTGCTTTGGAGGTCTTTGTTGCTTGAGCAGATTATTATTGAGACCCTTTGCTAATGTTTTTGTGTTTCTATGTATGGATTTTGGTAGTGTAGGTTCAGTGGGACTATGTGATGAGTGTGGTGTGGTGCAAGTGTTTACCTTCTCCTCTTGACTGTCAAGTTCAAGTGTTGGTTGGAGAGAGCTTTGCCTCCAGTTTGGCTAGATAAGTGCATCTCTCACAGGTTGTGGTGTTGGGTTTTAGCACTGAGTAGCATTACCCTCAGTTTTTGCTTGCCTGTTCCTGTTACAGTGGTGAATGTGTCATTTGAACCTTGCCTAAAAAAAAGGCAGTATAGGGGCGGCAAGACCCTTAGCCGTATCCAGAATCCCAGTTGCGACAGGTGCAGGCCATCTCTGACAAAGCATTGTGGCCTGTCGACCATGTCATCCCAGGCAGACAGATACTGGATCCCCTTAGAATGGCACCAGAAGCTTAGCCAATTGCTGAAGTCAGTCATTTTGTCCTTGTACTGTGGCATAATTCTGGGCAATGGTAGGATACTACTTAGGGCTAGGGTCATACCTGCCTGGGCGACAAGATGGGAGAGCTCTTCCATGTCTCTTTTCATGTAGTCCAGGGAGGTATGGCTCAGGTCGTTCATACCAATATGGACAATGACAGAGTCATATTTGAGTGCGTAGGTTATGTGGCGGATCCTGGCACCCGACAGGCATCTGACAGTAACCTTCTCCTTGTTTAGCCTGTTGAGTGTGACATCATTTTGCCTGACTGTAGAGTCAACTATTAATAGTGTGTTGGGTACGTTGTTTTGCCTTATGGGCTGTGCTTTATTGGCACACTGAGTCTGTGGGCTATGTGTCATTTGGGTTGTGTTGGGGAGCGGAGGTTGCTTGCGTTTCTGCTTTGGAGGTCTTTGTTGCTTGAGCAGATTATTATTGAGACCCGTTGTTAATGTTTTTGTGTTTCTGTGTGTGGATTTTGGTAGTGTAGGTTCAGTGGGACTATGCGATGAGTGTGGTGTGGTGCAAGTGTTTATCTTCTCCTCTTGACTGTCAAGTTCAGTGTTGGTTGTAGAGAGTTTTGCCCCCAGTTTGGCTAGATAAGTGCATCTCTCACAGGTTGTGGTGTTGGGTGGTAGGAGGAGAGGGTTGTCAGTGCACATGAGGCAATTGCTACATTGCCCCAAGATGCCCAGATTCATCAGATAGACAGGAGAGAACACTGGGAGTTGACCCTTGGACATGCCTGAATAAAAAATACTTTCCTCTAGACAACTGAGGAAAGTGAGTATAAGAGCTATTTTTCTCTAAGCAAGTGAGGAAATTAAGTACAAAAACTGTTTTCCTCTAGGTAAAGAGGAAGGTTGAGTGCTGTTGTAATTTGTAGCTTATTTAGTGCTAACAACAAGTTCTGAACAACTGCTGAGCATGAATAAGCAAATTCAAATGCTAAAACTATGAATCTGTAGCTGGATCTTGTGGTAGATAGGCTACCTAGTGCTTACCACTCCCACTGATAAGCTAGAATGCTTCCCTCCAACACAGAAAGGCTTGGGGGGCTCAAAAGTTTACAAACAGTCCTGGATACAGCAAATCTGTATATAGACTAGACTAGTTACAGGAAAGGTGGGAAACAAGCGCAAACTCGGGCTTTCAAACCAGAAAGTTGAAAGATATGGAAAAACTGCCCAAATGGCCAATAAACTACAATTTCTGGGCCAGAAACCACTCTTGTGGTAGATAAGCTACCTATTGCTTACTACTCCCACTGATATGCTAGAAGGCTTCCCTCCAACACAGAAAGGCTCGGGGGGCTCAGAAGCTTACAAACAGTCCTGGATACAGCAAATCTTTATCTGGACTAGACTTAGTTACATAAAATGTGGGAAACAAGTGCAAACATAGGCTTTTAAGCCAGCAAGTTGAAAGAGATGGAAAACTGCCCAAACGGCCAAATAAACTAATACATGCTAGAGTTGTACTAAGGACAAAGACACATTTCTTTTTATGTTCATATTGCATTTTCTTTTCATTTTGCTCTGTACATTTCATATTGGTTGTTAACATTTGTTACAAAATTCTAAAATAGAACTGCTTTAAAAAAGTAATGTTTTGATATTTATGCTGTAGCATTAAAGCCAGCTTACGCACCCACAGTTACCATGGCACTGGTCAAATCTGACCTCCATTCAGTAACACTCACTGTGAAAGTAAAACCTGACTTATCACAAAACTTTTCCGTCTTCAGATACTACTCTAAGGCAAACCTGATTCAGCTAACTGATGACCTGATGAAATTTAAGTGCCCTCCTCATCTCAATGACTTCATCTCTCATGCTGCCACATTTGTGGATAATTTCTATGTCCCCAACAAAGAATGCATCATGGCATCTGTCACCATGAGACATAAATACAGTGCAAAATTTGAGCATTATTGATAAGCTAATCAAAACTAATGTAAAACCCAATGTTACCCACTAGATAGCAAACTGTGTAACAGACAACACCCAGTCTATTAGTGTGGGAAATAAACTCTCTTCAAAAAGAGTAGTTAGCAGTGGTGCCCCCAAGGATTGTTCCTAGGACCACTTCTTTTTAGTATTTATTTCCCTGATGTGAAGGTTGATATGAAGGGGCTGTGGCTGACCAAGTTTGCAGATAGTTGCCAACATCGAGTTGTAACTAACCCCCATTCTGATTTCCAAATTCTTTAGGAGGGACTAACACACACCGATATGTGGTACCTGGACCACAACCTAAACTTAAATGCCAAGAAATGCATTATTGTGCCCTTTGGCAAAACTGGGCAGCCATGCATCTGCCACATAGGTGGCACCCCTTTTTAAAGTTGACTCAGTTATGAGGGATCTGTGCATTTTAGGTGACAATGACCTATCCTGTGATCACCATGTATCCACTATTGGTGGGGAAATCCTTTTACCAAGCCAGACTAATTACCAGGAGTATTTCTTTCAGATCTAAGGAAATAATCATCCGTCTCTACTCCTCCCTCATTACGACCATAATAGAGTATAAAGGCCCCCTTGGTGCATAATTGTCTTAGTGTATAATCCAGCTTCGGAGACCACAGCATTTCCTCACTAAAATAATCAAGGACATGTCTTCTTGAGCAACCCAAATCACCTTAAAGTGCTCTTTCTTTTTTTCTGTTTCATAGATTTGTTTAGAAGCCTAGCTGTACATTCCCATGACATTTGTACTCCTATAATTTTAAGTATGAATATCTCAGATATGAGCAAAATGTTTATATGTTACCCTTATTTTTTTGGAGCAACATCCTAAACCAGAGGTGAATTTGTGGTTATCAACCATTCACCAAGATTACATTTGAATAGTGTAAGAGAAGTACTTCATATTATGTGGACAAGAAGATGATTCCAAAGACGAGATTTTCTCTGTGATGCATATCTATCCCTCCAACGTATTCAGTTTATGTTGCAAAAGAGATTGAGGTCTCTTGAGCAGGTGTTTATGCCCCCATTGGAGTTTCAAATGTGCAGTAGGTCTGATAGAATAGGGTCTGTTGAAGCTGTGTGTGTGAGGCAGAGATCACGCTTAGTAGCCTGTGTGACACAGAGAAGAGGGATAAGGCTTTGAGATGGTCTGCATATTTTTATTTTTTGATTTAGGTCCTTGATTTTCTTAATAAAGAGTTGTTGTGAGCATTCAAGTTGTGTCAGATATTTGGACAGGCACATAATGAAGGGGGTATTATACCCAGTAATCCTGAGTGTGTAGTACAGTGGAATAATCCCATCCATGGAACTGGACACAATACCCTTAATAATAAGCTGTGCAGAGAAATAGGACTTTCTTACAGTACTGGAAATATGGTGATCAAAGGACAGTTCATTTTCTACATACGTTCAAAGTCCTTTATTACTAAATCAGTTTCTTAATGGTGTCTTTTCATTGTGATAGTTATGAGACTTCTCACTTGCCAGTGTATACTGTTATATATTTCTAGGCATTTAGTTTTAATGCTTGGTTTTGATACTAGCTATTGGTTTGGAAAAGGCCCCCTTGGAGGATATTGGTGTCCTCTGGGAAATTTATGATAGCACCAAGTTTACAGTCATCTTCAAACTTTGTCAGCCATAGAACCTTAATAGTAGCTTTGACCTCTGAGAAGTAAACACCAAGGAGAAGTTGTCCAAGGACTGAACCCTGAGGTCTTTTGGAGGAGATAGAACTGCCCACACAAATATATTGTGTTCTAGTTTTGATCCTGTATATTGTCCAATGAGTTACTTAGGGATTAACATTTAACTGGGAAAGTTTATCTAGGATGCCTGAGTGTGGAATGGTGCTGAACACCTTTGCAAGGTATAGATATGCAATGTGTATTGATTTGCCTTTACCCATTGCTTTAGTAAACTTTTTGAAGAAGTCAACCAGGTTAACTAGCCTGGACCTTCTGTTGAGAAATCCAAACTGGCTTGCATTGAGAATTTGTAGGTTATCTATGTCCTTATTTAATCATTTTATGGTGATTATTTCCATAGCCTTACAGATGAGTCTGGTCAGACGTATGGGTTTATAATTTCCCAGGTCAGTTGATCACCCATTTTGACCAAGGGCATGACAGTTGCTGTCCTCCATTCATCCTCCACAATGCCTGTTGGGAGGCTGACATTGAGTAGCCTTTGTAGGGAGTCTGGGAAGTTGTGTTTCATGCTGGTCAGGAAGCAGCTGGTGTGTGATCCAAACTCATAGATTCAGTATTCTTGACCTTGGATGGTGCCTTTAGGACATATTCATGGAAGATTTGTAGGATAAATATATATGTGGGTTTGCATTCTGGAAATCTAGAAGGGGAGATGGGGTGAAATTGGAGCTAAATTTATCTGTTAGTAGATGAGCTATATTCCTTGGCTTCGAGTATGTGATATCTTTCATTATTAGATCTGGGCAGTAAGGAACATTGTTTTTAAGTCTTCTAACATAATGATTTTTTTTCTTTTTGTATTTCTTTGTATCATAGAGCCTGTTTATATTTGCATTCCACCATAGGGATTTATTTTTGAATTTAGCATTTTATTTACTTTGGAAGGGGGACAGATACAGCTATGCAGCTTTTGACATGTGCATAAAATTTAGCAGTAAAGGATCCTACATAAGTAATGGGGTCATTGAGTTGAAAGCAGATGTTGAATTTAGTCAAGTCGTCACTCAGATTCAGCAGATTAGTGTTGGCATAATTGCTAAATACAACGGTATTATAGGATGCCTCTGGCTTCAGTCTTAAGGTGACTGTGACTGTTTTGTAGTCCAGTTTGACCAGGGAGAGAGGAAAAATTGGTAGGAAGCAGAGCTGGTTCATATTGGGAAGGACAAAGTCTAGGATTTTCTCACTCCAGGTTGGGGTATGAACTAATTGCTCCAGAGTATTTGTGCTAAAGCTCAAAAATCTCTGGGCATATATGTTAGAGGATTTCTTCCAGTTAATGGAGAGGAATTGAAGTCCTCTAGAAGAATGGTTTAATGCAGTGGGCTGAGCAGGAAGTGAAGGGGATCCTGTAGATAGCCATGATGTGATAATTGGTCTTATTAATGGTAAGTTGGAAGTGAATGAATTTTAGATAGTTATCTAGTCTTATTAGTCTAGAAGTGTGGTGTTTCTTTTTTTTCATATGTAGAGATACCACCACTATTAGTGCCTTCAGACTCTTCAAAGATAACCTCTGTCTAGAAACCAAAACATTTTATTGAACAAAAGCTGATTTGTATTTACTTAAAGGTTAAATAAATGTTTCACTCTTGGTTTGTGGCTCCTGAGCAGTTCATTTCATCTGGGAATATTTTTTGGTTACAACCTCTCTCTAGCCAACAGAGCCTCAAAGGATCCAGTTCTTTGTGACCACCTACACATCTGCAAAATTAATAACACCCTAATCATCCACTCAAGAGATCTTAACTTCCACCAAAACATACATTGGACTTGATGGTGAAATATTTATAAATCCCAGGGAATCCATCTTTTATGAAATATCTATTTCCTTTGAATATAAATCAATTTAGCTCCCTTCCCCTCTTGAAGAGATGGTAATCCTATGGGCTAGGCTTGTAAAGGCTCCAGGGCAATTAGCCTAATACACACCTATGAACCTATGAACCTAAGAGTAACCTGGACGAGTGTAGGGCTAATTGTAAATATTCCTCAGGTCTGGCCATCAGGCCGTTACTGAAAAGGATCACAACTAGGTATAAATCAGTTTTGTAATTGGGAGCTATGATTTATTGTGGTTAGGTTACTAATGGTCCTTTGCATCAACAGCCCAGTATTAACTATGGACTTCTGAACTACTCTATGAAGTAAGTACCTTGAGGTTAAATGGAGAGAATCTTGTTATGAATATAATCCAAGCAGGAATTTGTCATCCAGTAGCCATCATCAGTACATCATTAGTTTATAAACTACAGGATTAAAGTCAGAAATTGTTTGCATCAGTATGTGCTAAAGTAAATGTTTTGTTGATACAAGAATATCCAGTGCAGTTAATCTTATATCCCTTTTAAACTAAACTAGAAATGTGAGGATGTTTCACTTAAAATGCAACAGAGACCAAATGCTACTATTTTAGAGCAGCTGGAGTATTTTTCACTGTTCTCTGGATGTATCAGATTAGGATTTGTTATATTGACCTTATGTTGACCTTGAAATAGTTGGTTTATTTGTACTACACAGTACACAGCTTGTTTTCTTTGTTGTGGAGTGCATGACTGAGCATCCCATTCCAGGTGATCTATGTTTTGTGTGTCATATTTTTGCAAACTGGATATCAGGTTGTTAGTAAAAGGGAAAAGGAAGGTTTATTTTGTCATTGACCATACCAGTGATGTTTAGGAGATTTCATTGAGAAACTTTCCACTTTGTAACTGCTAGCACAATGACTTAGAATCCATAGCCTTTTAAAATATGTTGTGATGTCCCATACTGGGGAGGAGCTTAGTGAACATACATCAAAATAATGAGGTTTCTGGTCTTTTGCACTCTGTTAATGGCACACGTATTATTACACCTTAATAACAAATCACTGCTAATCTCCACTGACCTGTAGTTAGATGCTATTCATTCATGCTTTTGTCATAAATCATAGGATTATAAGATCATAGTGGGTTACTAGGCCATTGGCCCTAGGACCTTTACAACTCTAGCCAAGTACAATCCCTCTTCCTAAGAATATCAAGGTATTAAGCGGAACTAAGTCAGCAACTACTTACTGCCCCTGTCCAAGAGTGGCACAGGTGAATCTCCTGGGGTGAATTTGTGGTTTCCCATCCAGTCATTCAAATTACGCTTAAACCGGATCAGCGAGGGGCTCTGCCTCACCTGAATTGGAAGTTTATTTCAGAGGAGAGGGGGGCAGGGACTATGAAGCTGTTAATGCCAGCCCATATTAGGTTGTAATTGGCTTTGGAGAAGTTTTTTAGTCTAGTTGCTGGTAATGGAGGGTCAGATAGTATTGTTACTTCTAATGAAATTGATTTATGATCAGACCTCACTAGAGAGGCCACACACGTGGGGTGGTGCAGGTTATGATCAGACCTCACTAGAGCGGTCACATACGTGGGGTGGTGCAGGGATCACCCATGTTAGTGAACACCAGATCCAGAATGTTTGGGCCCCTATTGGGGGTGTCAAAAAACTGGTCAAGGGCATTGGAGCTGATGAAGTCTAAGAACCTTTAGGCAAGTGTGTTAGTACACATATAATTTATCCAGTCTATGGATGGGTAGTTAAAGTCACCTAAAACCAGGGTGTTTGGTTGTATCTTGAGTGATTCAAGTAGATCCAAGTATGCAGTGTGAGTATCCTGGTTCATGGAGGGGTTCCTATAACTGGCAATAACTTGGAGAGGGGTCTTACCTACAGTCAATTGGACCTAGTTCAAGGGAATCATTTTTTTTTTTAACCAATCTAGAGGTGTATTTATCTTTGATGAATATTGATACTCCACCTGCTTTACTTCTCACTTTTTCAGTTTGTGGTCTGAATCTGTGGAATGCATTATAACTTAGTATGGCCAGGGTGCTTTCCGTGGCCTTAAACCAAGTCTCTGTGACTGCACAGATGCCATCATCTTCTAAGCTGAGGGCTGCTTTTAGTGAATGCAGTTTTAGGTTTAGATTGCTAGCGTTTAGCAGCATAAACTTGAGGTTACTTTTTGAAGATATTTTTATGTTGGGAATGTTGTTGCTGTGAGTGACATTGCCTGAAAAAGACACTATGGGGGAGGCAAGAGCCTTAGCCAGTAACCAAAATCCCAGAGATGACAGATGAAGACCATCTCTGGCAAAGCAGCATAGTCTATCTGTCATATCATCCCAGGCTGATAAGTACTGGATCCCCTTAGAATGACACCAGAAAGTAAGCCAGTTGTTGAAGTCAATTATTTTTTGCTTATATTGTGGTGTCATCTTAGGTGAAGGTAGTGTGCTGTTCAAGGCTAAGAACATACCTGCCTGAGACATGAAGCTCAGTCATGTCTCTCTCTCTCTCTCTTCATGTAGTCCATTGAGGTACGTCTCAAGTCATTCACACCAACATGAACTATGTTGGACTCATAACAGTACTTGTTGTGAAGAAACTTGAGTGTGTGTGTGATCTGGAGGTTTCTGCCACTGGACAGACAGCTGACCATAACCACCTCCTTGTCCAGCCTGGTGAGTGGGACATCTGTGTGCCTCACTATAGAGTTGCCTATGAACAAAATATTTGGTTTAGATCAGCTTTGCCTTAGGGGCTTGTCTGGTGAGACACGTGCTTGTGGTTTTATGTGTATTTAGTGCTGCAGGTACTGTATTAGGTGTAGCATGTTTGTGTTTTGGAGGTCACTGGTGTTTAGGTAAATTTTTGGTGCGTACCTCTACGTATATCCATTGTTTATTAACTTTGCATTTCTGATAAGTACTGTGGCTTTTTGTTTAATGGGGTCCATTAAGATGATCTGCAGACTAGTGGTCCCCTTATATTTAACTTTCATTCTGTGCAAGGTTCTGGCCGCCAAGCATTATCTCATACATTTTGCCATTACAGTGTGGTAGCCAACTTTAGACTACCTATCTGTTACAATACTTGAGTGATTCTGTAGCAGTATGATTACCTTCTGCTGCTGTTCCCTGCTATGTTATATTCCTTGTAGAGACATGTCTTACTCTTCTCTCAGTTTTAGTTTGCCAAAGTGTTATAAGCAGCTTAGAAATGGCTTATCCACGTACATCCTCTGTGGTATAGCAGTTGTGAACATTTTCCATCAGTCTGAGAATCTCTAGAATTATTCTTTGCTGACCTGCACACTGAATGAAACAAATGGATCCACAGAGTGTCAGGGTAGGCTTTAATGGTCAACCAACTTTCCCATATTTTTGATATTCTATACTCTCTAAATTTTTCTGTCCTCTTCTGTGTTTTGCAAAGTCAAATGCTGTGCTGGAATAGAGCAGCAACATATATTATTTATTCCATGTTCTCCTATCCTGTTACTGTGAAAGCACTTTTAGAAAACTCACTCATTGTGAGTACGAAGAAGAAAAATAATTATATATACTTTTGTTTATGAGAATCAGTTAACAGTGACAGAAAAGATACTTAGCAACTTGTCATTTTATCATAAATTTCCTATTTGGGACAGGCAGAGTAAAATCCTAAGTTTTAAGATTTTCAAAACCTAAATGTAATATGGGGAAATCAAGCATGTACATGCCTGAAACATCCTAAATTCAAGAGTTTGTACGCGTTGTCTAACTGAACTGTTATTAGACTGATTCATCTGCTGTGTATTCTGCAAACATCACTTCAGATGTAGCTGCCTGCTACAGGATGCATCCAGAAGAGGTTTTCCACTTATTTTTTGTTTGTTCGTTTTTCATCAAAAGGTGGACATATTCTCAGGGGAACTGTAATTGCCAAGAATTTGTATTGTTACTAAAGAGTAGTGATGAAACTTTGAATGCTAATTCCATATAAAGACAGAAATGATACGTGTTAGATGTTAAACTAACATAGTGTCATTGATGAAACCAAATGTACTACTACTAATAATAATATTGGAACTTTTACAACATAACTATAGAGTGTCATTGTGTTTGGTACTTGAGAAATGAGTGTAAATATTAATAAGACTAACAAAAACCAAAACAGTCCTGGATAGAGAGCCATGTCAGAACAAGATCAGAGTAAAGTCAAAACAGATGAGGCTCACCACAGCAATATTCGTGGAAAATTTATTTAGAAGTTAAGAAATCACAGACTGCAGTAAAAGTAAGCGGTTTCATATTCAAACAACTTTTCATCAGACTTCAGTACTGCCAAAACCATTAACCACATTTTAAATAGCACTCTAATCAACATCTCCCAATCACTGAAAGGACATAATAATGACATCATGTAAGTACTAAAATTCTAAAAACTATATATAATGTGTTTATCATTTAAACTCTTCTAAAAAGCATTTGTATTCATATAAATCCATATACACAGATATATTGATTGAATATTTATATATTTATATATGTATGTATATATATATATATATATATATATATATATATATATATATATATATATATATATTCATTTATTCCTTGATTTTAATAATCATATTCATGATACCTTAGTAGTAATTAATGGATTTATATGAATACAAATGCTTTTTAGGAGAGTTTAAATGACTACTCAACTTTTTCAGACATTATCTTTGTGACAGTAAATTAATGGTTTCCCATGCCACACAGGTCTCCAACATGGACTCATTTTCTTTATGTCTCCACCAGTGATCTATACTTGGACCCGTTTTATTTTCATGTTTTCCTAACAATCTAACAGAAAGTCTTTCAGGTTTAAACATCAAGACACAAGAACACAGATGTAATGTAATTTGTTGGACCAACATAAGCTTTCCAATTACTTGAGCTTTCAGGAAGTAGGAGCCCTTCATTTGGAGTTAAGTTACTTATGTTAGATATAAAATGTACATATTAATTTGTGCGTAGAATGGGAGGTACATCATTTCTTTCTTATTGGCTAAAAAACGACAGGTGAGGAAAAATTCTTTGAAGTCTGCCTGGGGTACAAATACCTATGCAGACACTTCCAAGCAAAGATCCTAAACCTTCTGGACTTGGTTGCATACTTGGGAGCCATACATATGTCTTCCTATTGTTTTCTTGTAAATTGCTTTTCAGTCTCTTCCCAATTCCTCAGGCAGATAGCAAATGTTAGAGGTATGATGGAGAAGAAAGCATTAACTGGAAACATATGTCTTGGGAGTGTAATGAGTTGGCAGGTGTTACAAATTCCCTACAGAGCACTTTATCAGAAATATTGGGTGAGCAAATGGCAGTAAGTAAGGTGGGGTACATGATCTGAATTGCCTAGACATAGTAAGGCCTTATTAAGTTTAATTTTGTTGTCTACCAAAAGAGCAATTACTGCAAAATGGAAATCAAAGTCTGGACCAACTGTATTTGAGGTACTGAATATTATAAAAGAGGTAGAAGAACTGGAAGATGGATCTTTAGAAATGGGAAGGAGCAAATTGCATAAAAGTAAATGGAAATTGTGGGAAAAATATGTGCATAATAATATTCAGGAGGAGGACGAATGAGGTTTAAGGGAAAGCTGGAATTCAGCATTTATTTTAATGTTGGATTGATGATAGTAAGTAGCAAAGAAAACATATGAGGTATGTTGTATTTGAATGAAAAAAATGTTAAAATAGTTTGTTTTCTTTTCTGTTAATGTATGTTTGCCCATGTCTTAAGTGATAATTTAATAAAGGTGTTTAAAAAAAGACACTTGAGAAATGCCATTGTGGAAAAGGAAAAAAATGTGCAGCTCAGAGACAGCAACACCTCAGATGCAGACTGTGTGTTTGTTTTTGTGTATATTTGTGTGTTTATGAGCCTGAAACTTTAAAAGACTAGCTCTAATCATCACGATGTAGATAGATGGCCCTATCATCATGAAAGATGTTAAAAGTAGTAAGGAAGTCCAGAATAATCTACAGAAAGAAGGACTTCAGTAAGCTGTACAGTTTAGATACACAAGAATAACTTAATAAAAACAAGTTATGTTCTTTGTTGCCCCATAGAAATTCTCAGTATGGTTGACCCTGAAAGTAAACCTAGCTCAGTAGTCAACAATTATAAATGCCTAGGGGTATGGCTAGAATATCCCCTAAGTTTTAAGATACATGCTGAAAAGGTTGTGAACAATGTATGAAAACAGCTTAAAATTACCATCTCTGTGGCACAGAGGGATAATGATTTGACTGTGGCTCAGGTGACTTGGCTTTGATTAGCTGTATGGACACTGAATGGGTTATCAGAGAAAATAGTGGAAATAATTGAGGCAATGCCTACTCACCTGTCTCAGGCAGAAGGCTGAGCATAAATGACCAGAGTGAAACTCCATGTTAGATTCCACAGTAGAGGCCAGATGACACAAGGAGGCACTTGTCAGAAGAGAGGGTGGGATTTGAAGTTTGTATTACTTGTAAAAGTGGGTGAAGCCCCTTGCATCAACCCTTTGCAAATCCACACCTAAGACATATGTGGGTTTGTACACAGGGGAATATCAGGCTGCAGATGTGAAAATCCAATCACCCTCTGCAGGTGACAGCATTACTCCCATTATGCTGGAGCCTCACCCTGTGGGAAACAAATGACTGACTCCATAGAGTGTCCAGAGTAGGCTTAATGATCAGAGACTGGAAACCAGATTAATTAAGTTAGCCACTATGGTGGGCATTCCAAAAACTCATAAAAATTGTGATGATCCCCCCCTGAGACCCATAGTGTCGGGTAGTGAATCTAAAACTTTTAAGATGGGCAAGTTCATTGATACAACCTTAAAGAACATTTACACATTAATTCCACATATGGTTAAGGATTCGTGGTGTTTCCTTTCAAAGTATCCAGTTTCTGGCCCAGAGAATTTTGACACTAAATTTATCATTACCATTGATGTGATTGATTTATTCTCATGTATCCCTAAGGAAAAGGGGTTAGAGGCCTTCTCTAACAGCTTGAGGAGGCACACGGATTTACAATGGGATACCATCAGCCTGTTAACTGAAATGATGACACTAGTTCTAGAGAATAATTATATTTACTTTGAAGGTGAGATCTTCCAGCAGACTAGGGGTGTTGCGATGGGGGCGGCTTGCGCCCCCATCTACGCTAACCTGGTCATGCTTCATTGGGAAGATGAAATTTTGTTTAAGAACCCACTTTTTTCCAAAGTTACATACTACTCCAGATTTCTGGATGATATATATTTGTTGTGGCAAGGAACTTTTGATGAATTGCAGATCTTTATAGATTTTATCAACAGCAGTAGTGACTATTTGAAGTTTACTTATGCCTTTGACTCTAAGGGCTTGCCATATTTGGATACATTAGTAACTCATCATAATGGGAAAGTGAGTTCAAAAATTTTTAGAAAGTCCACCTTTTCGAATAATTATCTGGAGTTTACTAGTTGTCACCCTTCCAGACTGAAATTTAATGTCTTCAAGGGACAATGCATTAGGGCTGTTAGAATGGTATCGGATCCAGCGGATTTACAGATGGAATTTTCACAAATTCAGTGTTACTTTAGGGAACGTGGTTACCCACAAAACATGATGGATGATATCATCACAGATATTATGAGGAATCGGGGCACAAAATACATACCGCTCTTGGGTTCGGGTGACATTCAAAACCTGCCTGTTTTGAATAATAAAGGATTGGGACCCAGTTATCTAAGAGCATGTATTATACCATACAACATAGGGTCGGATAAAATTAAACAAATTATTGTTCAATTTTGGCACCTGATTAGCAGTGACCAATACTTAGTTAATATATTGGGTAAGAAACCCAAATTTGTATATCGGATGGGTTTCAACATGAAGAAATTATTGGAACACCACATTAAAGAAGTGAGTAATACAATAGCTGTAAAGAGTAGTAATAAATGTGGTTTTTGCAATTTCTGTAAATACATGTATTGTAAAGGTGATTTAAGATTAGAGAATGGACACAAAAGTATAATAAAATGTAAAAAGGGAAATTGCAACACACGACAGGTTATTTATTTAGCCAAATGCGATTCCTGTGAGGCTTTTTATGTGGGACGTACTGAACGATGCATAAAAAAGCGCATTTATAATCACTTATATAGCATTAGGGTGAAGGATCTTACTAATGCTTTATCTAGACATGTACAACAGTTAGGAGAAACACACATGTTTAAATTTTTAATATTGGAAGCAATTCCGAGTAATCCTAGGGGTGGTGACATTAAAGCTCTTATTGCATATAGGGAAAGTTGGTGGCAACTATTCTTGGATGCGACCACACCACCAGGATTAAACGACAGCATTTCTATTAAAAGTCTTCTTACCTAGAATGTACTATTCTATTTGAAGTTTCCCCACTTAGAATGTACTAGCTTATGAATTCATATGTGTATACCAGTGACACTGTATATTGGTAGCCCAGTTATACTCTAAAGTTGAGACACACATGTATATTTTATATACATTGTATATACATTATGACAGTATATCATAGGAATACTTTTTACATACTTTACAGATACACACTACATATACAACATATATACATTTTGTATATATATTATTTTTGTATATATTTTACATATTTTCATACATACATACATTTTTATATATTTTTTCGTAATAGGAACCACATAAGCACTGTGTTTTTTCATAGCAATTTTATTATTCATTTTCATTAGATATCAATGTTTTTATATTTTCATATATATATTTTAAGGTTGTTATAGGCATTACAGTATTGAGCGATTGTTCAGCTTTTTAATAAGTGTTCAATTATACTTCAATAATATAATGCATTATGTTATTGATTTCATTTATTTTATATTTACATTATATATACTGATTTGATCAAGTCCGCTTACTAAATCTTTGAATAGTTTTTGGTAAATCTACAATTTACTTTTTACTTGGTTATTTGAGATGTCTACGAACCAATTATTGAGGTGCAACAATGAATTTTCGTTGCAATCTATGTATGATATTATAGATTTCAGTGAAGTACCTTTAAGATACGTCACGTTTTTTTTGGCGCCAAAAAGTTAATATAAACGAATTGAATGCTTTTACATGCAGTTCTGAAGAAGACCAAATTGAATTGGTTGAAAGCGCTAAACTGCATTTAGCGTTTTTTGTTTTGTCCGTTGAGTTATATGTAAGTTTTTCTGTTCCTGTGTTCTGTGGATGTTACAGTGTGTGTTCCGGTTGGCGTTATGTGGATTAAACAAGCATTTTAAGAATTGGAGAGTTGTCTTTTGGAACTGTTCCGCTTATTGGTAGACACCGGGGTGTTTTTTCAAAGGTTTGCATTCTTTTGGAATCCTGCTTATGAAACCAGATTAATAAAACTCTAAAGTTTCTTATCAATTAAGTAACATGCTGACATATGAGTAAAGAAGAGCAATAGAATGACTTTATGGCAAAATTAGAATATGCTTTTCCAGTGCTCTTTCTTAATTCATCTGTCAGCGTCAGTGTAAAACAACAAAGTCTAACAGTATAATCAGGCTTATCTCACTGTCAGACCCCACCCCCAAGCACCATTGCCTCACTGTACAGAAGAATATCCCTCATGTTGGCCAGTCTCACATTCAAGCAATTGTACCTTGAATTCCTCCTGCGCTTAACACATACACTGAAAATCTCCACTCAGTGCTGCTGACTGAAAATCCACAATGACGCCTGCCTTTAATCTGATAGCGAAGAAATAAGTTTTAATAAAACTTCCCCTGCCACTTGGAATTTCCTTCAATAAATGCAAGACCTAAGTGCAGTTGCTACAGGGAAATATCTGTTAAGTAAGTCTTCTAAGCTAACAAAGGAACATATTACTAGCACAATTCATATGAATTTTCAGCTCTACAGAGTGTACAAATAATTTAACTAACATAATTCTTCTGTGTTTTGAACTCTGTCAGTTATAGCAGTTATTCCCTAACTTTATATGTTTATAGACTGCGCCAACATAAGAAGCTCTGATATTTGAGGATTACTACTTTTTATGTATTCTAGAACACTAAACTTGTATTTATTTTTCATATTAGAATTTTCTCTGAAATGGTGCTGTGTTCTTTATATAAATATTTGTTAGGCATGCATTTGTGTACCTTATCAATAAATATTATATATATATATTTTTTGCAGTGGTCTTTAAATTCTTTATAACTTTGCAGCTAGCTCAGGTCATGACTTAAAAGCATTTTACCAGTTATCAAGTAAATGAATGAATAAACACAAGTGAGAGAATAAATATATAAAAAATTCTGGAGGGTGTGGTTAACTCAGCTGATCTCAGTTGTTGACTATTTTCTTCCTATGTTTTTTCTAAGTGCCAAAGTATAAAATGTATGTAATACATAAAAAAAAAACTATACTTCATAGTTTTGATAGTGAAAATGGTTGTTTTCCCTACTGTCAAAGTGGGGCATAGGCAATGATACCCAAAATGTAGATAGATGTTCTGTAACATAAGCCATTAATATAACCATGGAGTTAAATGTCTATTTACATGTAATACCAGTCATGTTGTTCATTTGGTGACATGTGGATACAGAGCATTTGTTTGGCATCATCCATTTTCAGTTTCACTGCAGCTTTCACTTATTTGTTCATTGACATCCAAAGGCTCACTTGTTTGTATTCTCTTCTTTTTATAAATACAAACATGGTGTGGCAGCCATTATTTATGTGTGTTAATCAGATAGATAGGTAGGTAGGTAGGTGGATCTTAAGTGGACCATTTCAAATCATAACCCTGTAACATGTCCCCCCAAAAACACATTAATGTAAGACATTGGGCCATGGTAGTACATTTGAATACTTCTCATAATGTTACAGTGGTAAAGTAATTTTAACAGCCATTGCAGATGTAACATTCTGAAAGATTTTGGCATTTATTTTGGTTAATTTCATATGAGGGGGCTGGTGCTCCCCCTTAACCTTCTAGTCTCCTTCTTAAAAATAAGGAAGTTGTTGGGGGGACGTTAGGTGGGCAAATAATGTAGACAGACATGCACAATTCCCAGGGGTGGGGAATATGCCCTTACCCAGTGTTTATTTCAGGTTGGTGCTAATAAGTATAATTAACAGGGGGTATAGGGGCATGGCCCCCAACATGACGAATGCAGGGGGATTGCCTCTCTGCTGAAAACAGTATTTTTATTTATTTATTTATTTATTTTTGTAAATGGTGCATGCACTGAGGCTGTATCTCACTGCTTGTATAGTTGCTTGACAATGTCATCATTTTCAACTGTGTGCATTGACATATGGTGTATTTGAGCTATAGTAATGCGGACACACAGACACACACACACACATATGTGTGTATATATATATATATATATATATATATATATATATATATATAGATACATTAACATATTTATTTTTATTTACCATGGAGCCTGGACTGATTATAGGAGCTGGTGATTACAAAAAGCGCTACACCTGTCTTAATGACTTCATTTGGATTCTGCACCAGCATTTATGGAAGGTCCAGTGTTCTGCATAATCATCATGGTATAAACTATAAACTTAATGGAACATGTGACGCACAGTGCGGCTATACACATTTTTACCTACATGAGAAAGTGTTTTTGCTGAATGTTACGCTTGCTGCATTAAAAGACCCCATGTAACTTAATTACAAAATCATAAACTCCTATTCTGTTTCTTACTGGTCTCTAATCTTGCCCCTTTTTTCTAAATAAAGAAAGAAAACAATGTCTGTGTAATGGGACCTTGTTCTTTTCACATTGTGTTGTTATTTCTAAACTGACCATTATAGACCCTTTGTTAAAACTTTTTGTGCCAGAAGCATCCAGTCCCCTGCATAACCACCTGTTTCATCTATATGTTTTAATTACAGCTTAACGTTAAATTATTTTGATTTCAAGTTGTTCAGTCTTCCTTTATTAGACTTGGGAGGAGTTTATATACATTTCTTTGGTTAGCAAGCCTTTGAAATTAGTACTTGTAACCACATTCTAGGGTTTTGGTTGACTCTCTTTGATTTTCTGTAATTAAATGTGGATCCGTTGATGAATCTTTAAATTAAAAAAGTCAGCAGTAGATTGTTTACAGTTAATTTTCCATCTTAACAGATACTTTTTCATATGTCAGTTTGTACTACTGGATAGATGAAGGAAGAAATTGTTTTGAGTAGCTGTGAATTTAGATTTCTGACTGCAGTTTTTTAATGAAGGTTACTTTGCTAATGGTTTACCTTTAAGGGAAGTTTTAATTCAAATATAAAAAAATACATGAGTTCAAATATGAAGAACGAATTTGTAAAATGTTCTGAGGTACTTTGGTAGAGTTACAGCAACTGCATTGTGTACACCAGGAACCTCACATCTTTTACCTTGTATGAAATGTTAGAGACAATATATCACAGTGAGGATTTTGATAGCAGATTGGCCACCTCTTGCTAGGTGTAACAAAATATAGTCTTCCAGTCTGTGATTGGGAAATGCAGAGGGAGAGAGAGAGAGCAGGGGATGGGGTGTTGCTACTTGCTTTTGATGACAGTTTTTGAGCTCATGCGTTTGACTGATTTTACCTAAACTATACAAGAGTATAATTATTAATACAACTATCTGAACAGTTTCTTGTATGTTTAATTGCAGTGAAAACCATTTTCAATCCTGCTCCTGCTATTCCAAATCTGGACCAAGATTTCTACACCTGCTCTGATGTCTTCTGCTGCAATGAATCAGAGGTATTTTCACAAATTTATTCTATAAAACAAATCAGAAAACAGTACCTCCTGAAAGCTCACTAGGAACCCTGGATTGCTGTTCTGTAGATATTGCCATTGGTATGTTGCCAGTACTTTGCTTTGTCTGTTACCTGTTGTTATCATTGTGGAGCTATAAAAAGGAAGTGAGATTTTTAATCTTTTTTTTAATCTTATTACTGGTATCCTACTGTCTTCTAGCTAGCAATTAGAAGTATGCTGTATTCCCATGACCCTGGTATCGTTTATTGTTTTCTACAGTTCTTGAAATTAAGTGATTCTAGTCTCTAACTAGCAGGGTGTATTTCAGTGATTGTTTAGCCTAATGAGTGGGGGTAACTCATCTGTTTACATTCCATTTAAGAATACAAGACAAGTAATTTCTTCTTCCTGCTATAGACAGAGTCATCTGAGGCATTTGTCTGCAGATCTGGTTGAAGAATTAAACCTAAACATTTTCTGTGTCCTTGTAACCAACACTACATTTATGTGACATAATTTCCTTTATTTTAAGAATACAAAGTAGGAAATTCTTGTACTGCTAATGATTTCCTGTATCCCTTCAGATTTATGACCTGGAAGTTATTGTTGCTCTTTCTGCAAGAGGGGATGTTTACAGTTGTTTCTGGGGAATAGCATGCTCTGTTTCCTTAGTCATAGTGTTGCACTAAACTATAAATATACGGGAGTAAAGTTTGCTTCTATGAAGTCATTTAAATATTCAGAGCCGTAAAAATGAAAAATGTATTTTAAAGACAAAATGGCACATGTAACGGCACATTGACACAATATGGTTACAGTTAAATAAAGGTATTACAAAGCCTAATACAGAGGAATGATATATTAAGTAAGAAAAAATTTGCTTAATTTCATACAGCGTGAACCTGTACATGCATAGTGCAAATATGTGGACAACTATAATGAGCTGAAAAAGAATATTGCCAATAGACGAAGTATTCTGAAGTTGCAGTTCATAGAGATGACATTCAATGCACACTGAGTACACTCTTTGGAACAGAGATGACTAGGTAATATATCCTAGGCAAAAATATCTGTGTTCTTTGTCTAAGAAATACATTTTACTTTGCTGGTGGCAGACAAAGGGAGGGACTAGTTTAGCCTGGGGTAGTGCAGGAAGAGAGCCAAGTTTTATTTGGGTAGTCTTTTAGTAGTTGTTTGAAGTTGGAGAGGTCAAAGATGGGTCTAATTTGCAGAGAAATAAAATTCCATCTTCAGCAACAGAGTATGAGTAGAGATTTTGCCAGAAGATTTGTGGGGTTTATATATATACTGAGAAGATGTTGTTCATTAGATTGAAGTATTCAATTAGGGTGCTAGGAATGGAGAACAGGAGTAAAGGTAGGGCAGTCATCAGCTTTGTGAATAAATACATGGATATAAGCTGTATGTGATGTAAGTGATGAAGCAGTTCAAGACAGTTAAAACCCTTAATTGCAATACAGTGGTGGCTGTGGTATTGTTTGTTGGTGGCAAATTTTGCAATCTTATTATATCATGCCACTAGCTTATTTTACCTGTAGCCTGAAGGTTGTTTAGGATGGGTGCACCATATATCAGAGATGGGAGAAGGTAAGTAGTGGCAAGAGCAGTTTTGGTGGTGTTTGCTAAGGAAGTTTTTATGCCTGTAGAGCATTCCAAAATTTTGGTGAGTCTTTTTTATGTTATTTTGAACATGCTGGCCAAATTGAAAATCATCATCTATAATCACACCAAGAAGTTTTGTATGGGAGACTGATTCAATTTTCAATTTTGTTGAGTGAAAAGGTTTTGAAATTTGCTTTATCAGGTGTGTGTGTGTGTGTGTGTGTGTGTGTGTGTGTGTGTGTGTGTGTGTGTGTGTGTGTGTGTGTGTGTGAGAGTGATATGGGGAAAATAGCAGCATCTCTGTTTTTTCTGTTGAGCATTATAGGTTCATAGGTTCCTAGGTAGGTACTAGGCTATCGGCCCTGGGGCCTATACAAGCCCAGCCAAAAAGGTACCCTGGCTTTTGCCACCCAAGAAAATTATTTTCCTGTGCCACTGTCAAGCAGAGCCACAGAGATGATCCTCGGGGTGAATTTCCTATTTCCCATCCAATCATCAAGATTTTTCTTGAAGAGTGCTAATGAGGAGCTTTGTTTGATATAGATAGGTAGTTTATTCCAGAGTATGGGAAGTCTCTGGGACAGGAATCTATCCCTCCAGCATGTTCTGTTTATTGTGGTGACAAGGTTTAGTTCCCTAGAGCATGTAGCTCGGAGGGATTGGGATTTCTTTAAGTGGAGCATGTCCAACAGCTCTGGGTTTGACATAGCTTTATATGTTAGGCAGAGATCACCTCTGAGTAGGCGATATGTGATGGAGTAAAGCTGGAGTTTTTTGAGACGGTCTGCGTAGGGCATCTGTTTGAGGCCGGTAATCCTCTTTGTGAGGTATTTCTGCGGCCTTACCAGTTGTTGTAGATGTCTTGTGAGGTACATACCAAAAGGGACATTGTACTCTATAATGGGTCTAATGAGTGATTTGTAGAGGGGAACAATGACCTCTTTTTTTCTGGATGAGAAACCTTTTGTGATGAGGTGTGCCACGTAGAAGGATTTCCTTACTACTGTGGCAATGTGATTATCAAAGGAGAGACTACTGTCCACCTGTGTCCCAAGGTCTCTTATCACACTTTCGGTGTTAAGTATACTAGCGCCTATGTTGTAGTTCATGGGTACAGAGTTTTTACCAAAGGGGATGACAATGCACTTTTTGGCATTGAGCTTGAGGCCATGGCTTTGACATCAGGCATCTGTCTCAGTGAGGCCCTTTTGTAGGATGTCCACATCGTTAGGAGTTTCAATTATGGCTCCTAGTTTGCAGTCATCTGTGAACTTCGTTAGCCAAAGACCTTCTGTGTTAGCCTGTACTTCAGAGAAGTAGATACCAAACAAGAGAGGACCCAGGACTGAACCCTGTGGTACTTCACTTGTCACTGGTCTGAAGTTGGATTTGGAGTCTGCTACTTTCACAGTGTGGGTTCTGTCAGTGAGCCAGTTGGCAACCCATCTTGTGACATAGGGATTTATACCTAGTTTAGTGAGTTAATCTATAATTCCAGAGTGGGGGATGGTGTCAAAAGCCTTGGCAAGATCTAGATAGGCTGTGTGAACCACCTTACCCTTGTCTACGGCTTTGGTGACTGGTTCAAAGAAGTCTATCAGGTTTAGGAGACATGATCTGTCTTTTACAAACCCGAACTGGGTGGGGTCCAGAGTTTGGAGACTACCAATATCTTTGTTTATAAGTTCCATGATGATACCTTCCATGGCCTTGCAGACCAGGCTCGTCAGGCTAATGGGGCGGTAGTTCCCGGGGTTCGTGGTGGCTCACCCCTTGTGGAGTGGGATAACCATCTTGTTCAGTATAGAATAGTACTAAACCACATTTACAAAGAGAACCACTTCAGCTAAGTCAAGTTCCTGAACTAACTTGGTTAACAGTTGCCACTGACATATTCGAGTGGAGAAATCAGCATTACTTAGTATTGGTAGATTCTCATTTGAACTGGTTTGCTATTGACTTACTACATAATCTAACATCCACTACTGTTATTAGCAAGTTGAAACATCATTTCTCAGTCCATGGTAGTCCACACAAAGGTATTTCTGACAATGGTACTCCATTTACTAGTCAGTTATTTCAGAAATTTGCACGAGAATGGGACTTTGTACAGTAGTCCGTAATATCCACAATCAAATGGACTAGCTGAATGTGCAGTGCAGAGTGCAAAGCAGTTACTTGAAAGGTCAAAGCATGACAGTACTGAAATCCTTTTGAATCTACTTAATCTCAGAAACATATCCCGTGATGATATACTTGGCTAGCCTACTCAGAGACGTCTGTCCAGGCAAACTAGAACAACATTGCCTATTAGTTCCAGTTTATTGAGGGCTAAAGCTAAAAACAACAGAACCATCAGAGCCCAGTTGTTCAAGAAGCATTCTATCCAGAAATCCAATTATGACAAATTGAGCAGATTTCTTTGTCCATTGAAAGAAGGAGAGACAGTGAGGATACAAACGGCGAAAGGCTTCGACTGGATTGGACAGGTAACAGGTGTTTCTACCGAGCCAAGGTCCTACCTTGCAGATTCTGAGGGTGTGGAGTGCAGGAGGAATCACAGGCACCTCCTTCCGGTACCAGAATTGTTACTGCAGCGTATAGACTCTAAGTCTCAGAATCACTCAGACATTGTTCCTGTTCCAGAACATGTCATACCATCTGATTCCAGTCCTAAGAATGTTCCTGACACTCCAAAGGTTGAAGACTCTAAGGAAACGCGTCCAGTTACTAAGCCCGAATCTCAGTTTTACATCACACGATTTGGTCACATGTCCAGACCGGGTGTGGATGTTAATTGATATCCTCTGTATCACATTTTCCAAAAAGAGGGCGAATGTAGAGCACAGTGTATATGCGTCTTTAAGAAGCATAGCAAGTGATGAACATGCACATATAAATAATGGGCACATGTTGTACCTAGTGCCATTTTGAAAGTGCAGCCAGAGAGTAAGCATGTGAGAATGAATGTAGTTAGTTTGTATATAAGTTACCCAAGTTAAAGTTAATAGCTACAACCGTAATGTGTTTGTACATAATAAAGCTGCTTGAAGAGAACCCACAAAGACTCGTCTGCTTTTTGAAAGGTAATGACATAGAAAGTTCAGAAGCACATTAACAGAAATACATCTTAAGTGCTACATTTCTGGCAAAGAGTCTTAAATTAACCAAAACATCTGATAATTCAGACTTCTCGGCCGGTATAAAATTAAGGCCACATTGTAATAATGTTAACTGGCGTCCCCACTTCCTCCCTCTGTTCGGTGACACATCGTGTTCTCGTTCTCCTATTCTCAACTGCTTCACAGGAAGCGGTAACTGTAGTTCCCCAAAAACCTGTGTTGTAGAAGAAGGAGCGGCCCTAGGTCAACTGGTGCCCTAGGCAAAAGGGCTCCATGGCACCCCCCACCACACTACCTGGTGCCCCCATCCTGGTCTACCTACACCAAATAAATACTGGAAAAGCGCCCCTTCTAGACCGGTGCCCTAGGCGGCCACCTAGTTGGCCTATGCCTAAGGCCGGCTAGTAACAGTAGAAGCATTCTTCCTCCTTACATCAGGTAAAGAGGGCTGTTTACAAATCCCTTCTGGCTGGGACTCCGTTCTTGTCGTTCCTTGATTAGAAGCAGATGCAGTTCCACTACTAGCAACTACTGACCTGGAAGGGGTGGCTGAACAGTCTGTTGTTACGTCAGTTGATGCTTCTGTAGCTGGCTGAGCTGTTGCATTAATGGCTGGTACATTAGTGACATTCTGTCTAGGCCACATAAACACATGACCATTTGTAAAGTCTGAGATGTCCCAATTCAGTTTCTTAATTTTTTGCATCTTAAGATACATCTCGTAAGCGGACACATTATCTACTATCAGATCAATAGCTGATAGACATGCTTCATGATCACAGCTATTTAGCAGACATTACGTCCGCTCTTCTATTGCTGTTAGTAGCTCACTCTCAATAGGTGTAAAAACTCTATTAAAAGGCGAATGTAAGCATAACTGTCTTATGCTTCAAACGTTGCCATTTAGTAAGTAGTTCACTATAGCTGTCCCCATAGGAAGGCATAAGCGTGACCCTCAGTCTTCTGGGAATCACTCGATGTTGCAAACAAGCTTCCATATGTAGCCTCTGCCACTGGAAGCGTTTTAATTTATAGAGGTCATTCTCCAAAAGTTTTAGATCTACTGGTGAGGATAAAGAAACATTAGCATTGTTCAGAACACTTGAATTAGAACTGTTAGAAAAACTAACGTTCAATAGCAGATTCACTTCCATCCATAGCAATCTGTTTAAACGATCATTACAAGAGTGCTTACCAACATTGCTGAGAACAGAGTCAATAGCAGCTATTCCATTAGTACTTTCAGCCATGTCCCCCAAGCAGCAATACACAAAGTTCAGTATACCTCCCAAAGGCTAGACTGAGAGACCAAAAAACAGCAAAATTCTCAAGTAAAAAAGTAGAGGAAATCCCAGAAGACAAAGCTGTAGCACAATTCTTTTAATAAAAACAAACCTTGACAACAAATGGTGAGCGCTTTTGCACCGAAGTGCTTATTCAGACAAATAACATCACAGCAAAACACATTTATATAGTAAAACAGTAGTCATCAATTATTAAAATGAGCAATTATCACTTAACTAGATCCCTTGATTTTAGAATAGGTCTTAAAGAAACCCCATCATTAAGGCCAGGTTTCCTTTCAGCACCAAACCTCAAAATCCACTGAAGTTCTCTCTGTTCGGTATAATTCTTTAAATCACCAACTCTGGGGGAGTGATTGTTATTTTAGGTCGAGCGTTCTATGTTAACTCATTGATGGAAATGTTATCTGATGACAATGTCTATGAAAAGGTTGAATAAGATTTCATTTGGGACTTGCAATTTACAACACTTTTTACTGTACATGATTGTGTACAGAATTTTCTTATTACTAATAGCCTGTCACAATATCTTAATGTGGAACATCCAGTTGTTCCAGTTTTTCAAGGACTCCCTAAAATCCATAAAGACATGGCAAAACCTCCTTTTAGACCTATAGTGTCAGGAAGGAAATGGTTGACTGAACCATTTTCTATATATGTCGATAAACAACTTTGACCAGTACTTTTGAAAGCTAAAACAGTGCTGAATGACACAAGGCAATTGTTAAAAGAATTGTATGCTTTCGTACATGATAATAGAGAGGTTGCCTCTCAATGTCTGCTAGTGACCTTAGTCGTTGAATCCCTGTTTACATGCATCCCTAATACTGATGGCATCATTATGGTTAAATAATACTTGTTAAAACACAATGGTTATGATTTGAAACACATTGATCTTTTATGTTTGCTTTTGGAAGTTATTCTTGAAAATAATGTGTTATGTTTCAGAATACATATTATTTACAGAAAAAGGGTGTAGCTATGGGCATGTCATGTGCTAATAGCTATGCCAATATGGTATTGGCTCATTGGGAAGAACATTATGTTTTTGGGACTCATTACAATACTTCAGTTATATTTTACAGAAGGTTTGTTGATGATGTCATACTTTTTTGGAAGGGTGACAACCAACAATTGAATGAGTTCTTGAATTATTTGAATAGTACCACCTCCTTTCTAAGGTTCACTTCTCCTGTATAATTGGAAGAAGTAGTTTTCTTGGATGTTAAGACTAATAAGGATGCCACAGGTAATTTTACAACAAGGCTCTTTAGAAAATCTTGTAGACAGAACACATTATTACAGCGTAATAGCATGCATCTGACATGTGTACAGGAATGTTTTGAAGGGACAAGGGATGAGGATGTCAAGACTGAATAATACTGAAGAAGGTTTTCTGGCAGATTTGGGTACACTTTCGAATGAGTTCTTGACCAGAGGCTATAGTAATGTTGAAGTGGAGACAATGACAAAAGAAGTCATGAATCTTAGGATGGGGAGGACTAAGCCATACTTTTCTGAAGATGGTGACTATTTTGATAGGAGAACATGTCCACAGAGAGGTGGATGTATTCCCCTGACCCTGTCATTTGCTAGTGACATTAAGCAGGTCAATGATGTTATCTATTCTAATTGGGGCATCCTTACCTCAGACTCTCGTATTAGAGACTTGATAGGTGAGAAATCCCTTATTAGTTATAAAAATAAAAAATCTTTGAAATGACGTATCTGTTACAGAGACAGTTACAGTGAGTTCCCCCGATCACAGTCTTTTACATGGACTCGTCCCTGTGGCAGCTGTAGATATTGTGTTCATATAGATGGTACTAATGAATTTATACATCCTGTCTCTGGACAAACTTTTTTCTTTAAAGTTAATGTTAATTGTAAGACCAAAAACTTAAATCTTAAATCTTTAAGACCCATTCTAAAATCAAGGGATCTAGTTAAGTGATAATTGCTCATTTTAATAATTGATGACTGCTGTTTTACTATATAAATGTGTTTTGCTGTGATGTTATTTGTCTGAAGAAGCACTTCGGTGCGAAAGCACTCACCATTTGTTGTCAAGGTTTGTTTTTATTAAAAGAATTGTGCTACAGCTTTGTCTTCTGGGATTCCTTCTACTTTTTTACTTGAGGATTTACCATTGATCTGGACAGTATAAAACACTTTGTTCTTCGCCTATAAATTCACTGTGTCGTCCCTTTCACCAGTTACTGATGTATCATCTACATAGAAAGTAGAATGCTGCAATTCTACTTGATCGGTTTGCTTTTTTGAGTGACCTCTCTTTCTAACTGTGTGAGGTTTACTTGATTTGCAAAACCTTTGAAAATGGTTCCATTTTTTTACACTTGTGGCATTGCTGACCAAATACTAAGCATTTTTCTCTTTTAGACTCATGATTTGCACCACAAATGCGACAGTTAACAATGAAGCTAGATTTGGGTTTTGCTGACTCACACTTGTGCTGCAGTGAGCATTTTGCTGATTCATCCTTGTACTGTACAAAGCATGCTCCTTTCTTAGAACTGGCTGTAAAACAATGGGGTTTCCCTGGCAAAACAGCAGGGGCTGTGTCTGCCATGTGCATAGGCTTGCTTCTGTTTGCCACGTGTTGCATGCTATCTACATTTGCTCTGGAGCCTACTGAAATTGTACTATTGTCATTTGTAAACCTACTTGTGTGCCTTTCTGTAACCTCATGTATTTGAAAAATCTCAATGGATTTACTCAACGTTAAGTTACTGTCACAAAGCAAAATCTTTCTCACAGCAGCACTATTAATGCCACACACAAGCCTGTCCTTTATCAACTCATCTTTTAAGTCAACACATTTTAGCCTTGTTTCTCAGGTCAGTAATATAAGCTGCAAAAGTTTCCCCTGGTTTCTGATCTTTTGTGTAGAACAAATGCCTCTCTAATGTAATATTTGTTTGGGGGTTGCACATTTCCCTGAATTTGCACTTCAAACACTTGGGGTCTTCCCTTGAGTCAGCCTGCACAACAATATGATGATTTTCACCTTCTCCCTCATATACTGCTGGTGCATACACCAATGAATGCTCTCTTTCAATGGCCTCTGACCCAGCTAGGTTTAGCAAAATGAGTGCCCTGGTGTGTGCATCCTTGTCAGAATAAGCTGCTTATATCTTTCTCAAATATTCTCCAATTCTCTGCAATATTTTGATCAAATACAAGTGGTGAGGGCTTTCAAAATCCTTCTACCATATTAACACATACCAGTGAGGGATTTTTACAGTTATGCACAAATACACACTGTAATGCCCATGCACTGGCCCAGTAATCAAGGAGCCTCAATCCTCACCACTAACACCAGTGAGGGACATGCACATTGGGAGGATGACAAGTACACACACAGTAAAGTACAATTTCCCTTAAGAGCACACAGAGATCACAGCCTCTACTAGGCCAGTCGCCGGTTCACTGGTTCTCAGTGAGGTGCTTTCGCAGCCCCTGGCACCCGGTACCTCAGAGCCACAGGCCACTACCGACTCCCACGTGGAGCCGACTGGGCCTCTGGATACTCAAGGTATTGGACACTCGGAAATCACTCCCTCAGATGGGTCCGGAGCCGCTGAGCAGGCATTGGCTTCTGAGGGTGTCTTCAGACCTACACAACTATATATTAAGCCATCTTCAGCTTCAAAGACAGACTAAAGCAGCTCTAAAGACAAAGAAACAAGTACAGCATTCTCCTACTCAGACTTCCATGCCTAAAAAACAGATGCTCAAAATGGCCGAAGACCTAATTACTTTGATCAGGGGCTCCCATCCCCCTCCTGATAAGAGGCCTAGGCAAGAGGCAGAGTATGATTCTTCTGATCAGGTATCTATTTCCTCTGATTCCTCTTCTGAACAGGATTACTCCATGCCTCCCTATGAGGATTCTGATGCTGAAGAATCCATTCCTTCAGCCTCTCCTCCTGAGGATTATTCTTTTGGGGAAACACTGCATACTATGAGGGAACATTTCCACTGGGAGAGCCAAGATTTTTCTCAATCTAAGAAAAGGCTCAGAGACTTTCTGCTTCTTCCTCAGCACAGACCCCTTGCTATTCCACCTGTTCTACACATTGTAGATGATGTATTTTCAGAGTCCGGTCTGTCCCCTGACTCTTTACCCCCTGCACTTGCTAAGCCAGACAGATACTACAGGGTCCCGGATTCTCATAAATTCCTATATAAAAACCCTGCTGCTGACCCAGAAACTATATCTCAGGGTCCCAAGGGGGTTAAAGCTTCCACTGTAAAAAACCCAGTCCCCTCTGATAGGGATTCTAGGGCTCTAGACTGATGGGGGGAAAAAGTTTACACTTCTGCCACCCTGGCTGTAAGGGCTTTAAATTGTCAGTTTCATATGCTTAAATATCAGCAATATTTATTGTCACTACTTAAACAGAAAATGTTGACAAATACTGAATGTTCAGAGAACAAGGAATTGCAGGATTTATTGCATGCAAATGAACAAGTGGGAAAGCATACTTTGCAATGTGGTTATGATTCACTGGAGGCCTCTTGCAGGGCCGCTGTTACAGGTTCTGTTATTAGAAGGCATGCTTGGTTAAAGGAACAGAATCTGCCTGATCATGTTAAAACAAAATTATTAGATGCACCATTACAGCATGATACTTTGTTTGGTACTAAAGCAGAAGACGTGTTGAAAAAAATGGAGGATAAAGCAAAATCCATGCAGACAGTCAAGGATCTCTTACAGGTCAGCCACCCAGGTTTAGCAGGAACTGGCCTTCTCAAAATTGGTCCTTTCCAGTCTCAGACAGACCACAAAGAGGCAGATACAGGCGTCCCAGAGGCAGATCTCAGCCCCAAGGCTCATACAGGCCTAAACAATGGGGTGCTCCTACCTCCACAAGCGGAGAAGACAAATCACAACCTTACAGGAAACAGTCCCAATGACTTTCCTGTACCAGTTCCAAGCAGTTTTCTTTTGACAGCCCCCTTAGGGGGAAAACTAGTACATTTTTCATCAAATTGGCAAATGGTTAGCCAAGACAAATGGGTCGTGAACATAGTGTCCCAAGGCTACAGGTTCCATTTTCACACTCTACCAAGGTCAAAGGGCATGCCAGACCTGCCACACAATCAATGGGCAGAGGCACAAAAGCAAATTACAGCCCTCATGGACATGAGGGCCATTCAGCAAGTACCACAACAAGAGCAGGGGCAAGTATTTTACTCCAGACTTTTCCTAGTACCCAGGAAGGACAAAACCTGGAGACCAATTCTGGACCTGTCTATACTAAATACGTTTCTGGAAGTTCCAAAATTCAAGATGTTGACTCTACAGCAGCTACTGCCCATGCTGGGCAAGAGGGCTTGGCTCGTAACTTTGGACCTAAAAGAGGCATACCTGCGTGTCCCAATCAGACAATCTTGCAGATACCTCAGATTCATAGCTGGCTCAATGCATTACCAATTCTTTGCACTGCTCTTTGGCTTATCTACTGCGCCCAGGGTCTTCACAAAATGCTTGGCACCAGTAATTGCGTTTTGCAGACAAAAAGGAATTCAAATATATCCCTATTTGGACGACTGCCTAATTCAAGCAGAGAACAAAGACACACTTCTAAAACATCTGGCGTTTGTAAAGAGATTACTAATTGGCCTAGGGTACACAGTAAATGAAAAGAAATCAAAATTAGTGCCCTCTCAAGAGATAATATTCCTGGGTGCAAGCTTAAATACAACTGCCCAGATGGCTTATCTCACACCAGACTAGCAAAAACAACTGACTACTTACTTCAAGAAATTGGCAACAAAAACCCACTTATCTGCAAGGAAAATCCTGCAGGCCTTGGGTTTCATGGCATCCTGCATTCTACTAATTCCATATGCCAGACTGCATATGAGGAAACTACAATGGTATCTGAAAAGTGTTTGGACTCAGCATTTCCACAGCCTGGAGAGTGTAATTGCACTCATTCCCTGCCTAAAACAGGAGTTTCGATGGTGGGCAGGAGTCTGTCACCACAACAAGGGTCTGCCATTCAGTTTACCCACAGCCAGACAGACACTGACAACGGATGCATTAGATTATGCCTGGGGGGCCCATATGGCAGGAAAATGTATTCAGGGCACATGGCCTGCAAACCAGATGCATCTTCACATCAATCAAAAAGAGATGCTAGCTGGTCAAAATGCCCTGACAGCTTTCAAGGACCTGCTTCATCCAGGACAGTTACTGATAAAGACAGACAACACTACGGTCATGTGGTACATAAACAAGCAGGGAGGTACACATTCCTACCCCCTCTGCAGACAAGCAATGACCTTATGGGACACAGCATTGGCTTTTCAAGTTCACCTGCAAGCACAGTTCCTGCCAGGAAAAACAAATACTCTGGCAGACGAACTAAGCAGAAACCTCATGGATCCCCACAAATAGAAACTGGATCCACAAGTCTTCAGCATGATAATAAGGAAATGGGGATGCCCAGACATAGATCTATTTGCCTCCCCTCACAACTGTCAATTGCAGAGATTCTGCACAAGGATTTATCACAAGCAAGCATGGAAAGTGGACGCCCTATCATTCAGCTGGAAAAATCTAACAGTTTATGCTTTTCCCCCACTGCCTCTCCTTCCCAGAGTACTTGTAAAGGTCAGACAAGAGAAGCCAAAAATGATACTGATTGCACCAGACTGGCCACGCCAACACTGGTACCCAATCCTAAAGAGCTTGTCTCAAGGTCCAACATGGATATTGCCTCAAACCTCTCCCTTGCTGACCCAACAAAACAATCAGATTTTTCACAGCCAACTCAGCAGCTTAAATCTGGCAGCATGGCGGATAATGTAGCCATTCAGAACACTCCTCTTTCAAAAGTTGTTATGGATGTTATCTTGGAGGCCCAGTACCAGAAAATCTTATGCAGAAAAATGGAAGAGATTCTGTGCTTGGAACCAGGAACAAGGCATTAACAAGTCTGTACCAAATATTCCTCAGATTTTACAATACCTAACTGAGATGCTGAACAAAGGCCTTTCTTTCTCATCAATTAAGATTCATACCTCTGCCATTTCAGCACATTACAATACGGAACCACCTATCTTTTCTCATCCTTTAATAAGGCAGTACCTCAGAGGGGCCAAAAACATTAGGCCTCCAAGGAGAGCACCAATTCCGGCCTGGGACCACAATTATGTTTTGGAAAAACTCACACTGCCTCCTTTCGAGCCAGCATCAACAGCAGACATAAAATTCTTATCCTGGAAAACAGCTCTGCTCCTAGCAATAACCTCTGCAAGGCGAGTCTCAGAGTTACAAGCACTCATGGCTGTGGAACCTTTCATCATTTTTCATCCAGACAGGGTTTCTCTGAGGACAAACCCTACATTTATGCCTAAGGTGGTGTCCATTGTGGCCCTCAACCAAACCATTCACTTGCCTACCTTTTACCCAAATCCACAGAACAAGGGTGAGAAAATTCTGCATTCTTTGGACATACACAGGCAGTTGCGCTTCTACTTGGAGAGAACTAAAGCTTTCAGAAAGACTGAGCAGCTTTTAGTGTCATATGCTGCAGGATCACAAGGAAAGGCTATCTCAAAACAGACTATTTCTAAATGGATAGGCCATTGCATGATTGCATCCATTTTTGCTATTTCCAACAGGGCAAATCAGTGCCTAAGGGCATTAGGTCTCATTCCACCAGAGCAGCAGCCACTTCAGCAGCCTTCCTCAGAGGAGTACCAACCAAAGATATCTTAGAGGCTGCAACTTGGAGTTCAGTGCACACCTTTACAAAGCACTACCACTTGCCTCTCTACTCTAAGCCCAGAGCAGGCTTCACCACTGCAGTTCTGCAGGGCCTCATAGCCTCTCCTAATCCTATTTAGCCCAGCCACCCATCCTCAGCTTTGGGATTCTACCCAAGAGTAATGACTGCAACAGTGAAACACGATGAACATAGTATAGTTGTGTACCTACCATAAATGTAGATGTTCGAGTGTATTCACTGTTGCAGTCCAGGTTACCCACCCACCATCCCCCTTCTCTTTGCTGGGACTTATCTGCACTTCTCTAGCCTATACAACCTTTTTGGTGTATTTACTTGTAGATGAAGGAAATGTTATTTTTGTGCATGCATTTCTTATTGGCATATTTTTCAGCCTACCTATTTGGGGCACCTGACATCTGGGGCAAGAAAAACTGAAGAAAATGGCGTCGGCTGCATCTTTTATACCCTTGGCGCACTGACGTCAGGGAAGAGGCGACAGCAACCGACGCCAGACCTAGACTTTGGAATTCTGGCTGACTGAGGGTAGCCTGCCAGCAGGATAACCCAAGAGTAATGACTGCAACAGTGAATACACTCAAACATCTACATTTATGGTAGGTACACAACTGAACTTTTTTGTCACTGCTACCATTGGTTGAATTGGTAAAGTTGCTTTTCTCATTGGTTCTCATCTGTATCGTGATCATTGGTTATATGTACTCCTTATTTGAATATTAGTTTTGATTGGTTATTTTTGAGGGATTTGTGTTTTTCAAAGCCTATTTTAAGCTTACTGTGTTAGTAGTTAGTGGTTCTGAAGATGTTGAATTAACAGATGAAAGTGCTCAACCATTTAGCTTTTATTTGGTGGTATTTTTTAAAGTGTTTTACCAAGTTTTTCAACGGAATTAAATGGACTTGTGCACGTGGAAGCTGCTTAATGTGTACTGAGTTTACTTTAACAGTGTCTTTAATAAACATAGAACTATAGTTATTTTCCAGTAAAAGGCTTTGTTAAATTGTGTTGTTACTTTCCTATCCAGGTGTGGGTCATTATTCACAATGTAAGACTTAAGAGGTGTACCTCTACCAGCTATGGGGACATATTTAGTCACCCATCCACTAACAATCTCACCCATGACTTCCTGAATAAGATCATGGCATAACCCCCGTGTAAAAACATATCAGTAATGAAATCACATTCTTCCAAAAAATTAACATAATCTGGGGTCATATGGGTTGTACAAACTGGCCTTTTACAATAATCTTCTTATAGAATAGGGCGTGTTCACTAGCAAAGTGTAAATATGAATTGGAAAGTGTTTCTTTATGGTATATCTTGGAACTGTATGTACTGTTCTCACTGATCTTTTTAATAGACACATCCAAATACTGAACTTCATTGTCCTGCAGTTGATAAGTAAACTATAAAAATGTAGCATTGTGTTGAATATAATATACAAATTCCAAAAATGTATCTTTTTCATCAACCCATAAAATACAAATGTCATCTAAAAAGCGGGTATATAAGTAACATGATTTGCTGGTCTTCTTCCTGTTCATCTCCATCTCCTATGTCTAAGGTACTCAAAGTCCTTCTAGTCAACTTTTGTCTGTCAAGAATTTTCCTTTGGAACACTGGAAAATGTTTCACTGGCAAAGTCTGTATGAGCTTTTTTGTCAGAAGAATTGGAAACAAGAGTCCCCTTCTGTTTGATCCTCACTTTTGTTGGGCAAGCTTTTGTATTTTCTCCTTAGCCTACCTCTCAACATTCCCTGATTGCTGGGATAAATTTGGTTATCTTTTGCCTGGTGTACACTGAATAATCATTTTCTAAAAACACTCCACTGTCTCCAGTTTTTAATACTTTGCCTGCTGCCACAGTTTTGACAGGACCAAGTCTTTCTGCTTTTATGACTACACACTTACTAATACAGATTTTGTCTGCTTTTTCATGGCCAGGTTTGGAACATGCACTCAGTGTGCCCTTTCAGTTAACAAATCCTGCTGTGGAATATTAGTTCAGTGTTTATTTCTGCTTTCATAAAATTAATAGTCTTCCAGTTTCTCTGCAACAGCTAATAATCTCATGATTTCTTTACATGCTGTGTCTGCTTAATCTACCATTTTTTTAAATAGCTTCTCTTGAGCAGTTTCATACTAAGCGACCTTTGTTTCATTTCAACCTCAGATTTTTGCAGTGTTATCAGTTCATCTGAATAACTAGATAAAACTTCTATTTTTTCCAGTCTTTTGTTATTTGAATTTATATACTTCAGTGTTTCATTTATTTTAATCAGATTTGAGTGCATTTGATTTTTTTCCATTAAATTACAGGAAGTCATCCCTTATACCAAAGCTGAAGCTTGAACTACTTTTTGCTTCACCTTTCCTAGTTAATTTTCTTTCAGGTTCTCTAAATGTCTCCTTTGCAGGCATCCAGGCAGTGTACTTACTAGCCCGTAAACGGATTTTACTCAAGCTGGCAGAATTACTAACTCTCAGTTCTCATTTTCTTTTTTAATACTGGTAGAGATGAAATTAAGCTGTTGATCAGTGTGCAGCCATCTTGGAAGTCCATTTGTCTGGTTTGAGTTTTAGTATTAAGTCACTGTTTTCATGCTGTATCCCTTTGTATCATTAATGTTTAGTATTTTTGGTTAGTCCTTGGACTGGATTAGATTTGTCACATTTCCTTCTTAGTGGTATATGGTTACTGAGGGTTATCAGGAAGCAGCAGTTGTTCAACTGCCTCATATAAAAGTAAGTTTTTTAGAGGTAATCAGTGTAGATATGAAGGAAGTTGGATTAAAATGCCTTAACTTAATTATATGAGATGGGTTTATTGATTTTAGACCATTGGCAGATACCATGCATTGGATTGGGATCGCTTAGTGAATCTGAAAGAGTGCCTGTGAGTGAGATTTTATCAGGGGCATTTTGTAAGTATCCAGTCAAGAATTGTCTTTGTTTGCCTTTGTGTTGACTCTGGTGGGGGAATTAATTAATTGTATGAAACTGAGTAAATCGACAGGATTCTATTTCTGCTTAGTTCAATTATAATTATTTCCTTGGTGATATTTTTGTGGCCCTTGAGAGTATATATTCATTTGTGGAGACTGTAGTATTTGGTGGGGGACACAGAGATTATGCACATGACTTTTTTTCATTTGAGTTTTAGTACAGTAACTAGAATTACTGCTTTGTCAAACTTTGACACTGCACAGGGATAAATAGAGAGATGTGAGGTGTTAGTATATAAGACAGCTACTACTACACTGCTTTTGTTTCTCTAGCACACCTTATTATATTGCATTCCTGTGGTAGCATTTCTTTGTCCTTAATGGAGGTTTTTAGGGATGTCTCAGTTGGGGGAATGTACATTTGGTTGTGGGGTGAGACCCAAGAATGAAGAGAGAACTTGTCTTTTGCTTTTTTTTTTTTTGTTTTTCTTCCCAATCTTTTCTTACTTCCTGTGTTTGATTTTTATAGTTATCATGTTCTAAATTTGAGGAAAATCTCTACCAGATCAGGTCTTTCAAGAACTCCCTTATCCCTTTCTCTTTGCCTGTACTCTGATACAAATGCCTGGTAGGGCAGTCTCTAACTTGCAGTCCGAAATTCTATTTTGGCATCATCCCAATTTATTACCTTTCCCTCTGTAGTTATTTGCTCCCAGTACCTTGGTTCCATTGCCAGTTTTCTCCAGTAAATGCCAGGCGTCTTTTGCCTATTTTCTGTCCACCTAGTTATAGTCATTTCTATTGTCAAAATCTCCTTTCTGCATTCCCATGTTAGCTTAGTTCCTAGAATAGTTTTTTGCAACTTTTGAATATAATATTCTGAATTGTTTTTATTATTCTGCTTAATGATTTGCATCCAAAATCGAACTGTCTCCTTATTTTATGATCCCCCAATGCTTCAACTTTGAATTATAACCTTTTGCTTTTGTTGTGCATATGAGATTTAACTGTGTAGCTCTAAAACAGCCCTTCAAATCAGGTAATAGTAAACCACCTTGTTGTGTTGGGAGGATCAAGTTATCCCACTTAACTCTTACCCTCTTCCCTTTTCATATAAATTCTTTCAACTCTTCATTAATTATTGCCCACAAACCACATTTCCTTATTGTATCAAAGTAGCAATTATTCTAACGTTTAGTTTTACCTTACTTGGTATAAGCATGAGTTCTTTACTGTATAATGTAGCACATATTTTAATGTTAGTTTCTCTGTTTTATGATGTAGACAAAAATGAATATAAGAATAAGAATAATGAAGAATAGAAACATGTACCCTACTCTTACCACACCCCATCAGTAAATATATTATAATGTAGTGCTATAAAGCTTTGAAACCCTGTTTACTTCACTGCATTAACACACTATGCTTATATAGTCTACTTGCCCCACTATATTTATACAGTAATTAACCCCTCATCTTTCCAGCACTTCTTTGCCTTTAGTACATAATGACCAAAGCTAATATACACTACATAACCTCCCCCTTTTCAATATTATTTAAATGGTATAATTTCTGCAGTACTAATAATTCTCATAGCCTTAGAGCATTGGTGCTGTAACTTCTCTGCCTGTTAACCTCTGCTAAGCCACCCTTTCCTCTAAACAGCTGACAAATTAGGATAAAATTCTCATACACTTAATAAAGGCTGCTTTCCTGCTGAATACTCAGCAGCTTCCAATCAGACTAAAATTAGTACAAAAGTTAATAACCTCATTCTGAAAGTGGATAAAGAAACATCACATCTTCCTGTGTATCTGTGTCCTCAAGCATAGTATTCCCCAGAACATAAATCTCAGTCTGGCCTGTGTCCATCTCCTCCTCAAATAGTCACAACCACCCCCTTTAAGAAGCTTCAGCAGTATCCCTTCAAATCACCATGATACTTCATTCTACCTGCCTTACATTGGACACGCTGAATCCAGATGCCATATTGCCTTCCAGTCAGCTGTCAAACCAAAACACTTAAAAATTGGTCAAATGAATGACCAGATTATTAATAATAAGCACAACTGAATTGGGGTATAGGTCTTAGAAAATAAACCAAACAAAGTACCTATTGCTAAGACCTGGCTAAAAAAAATCTTCTGTCCCTCAACCTCCTTAAACCAATACTTACACATTTATTTGTTCAGAGGATCACAAAACAAGACAGGGGCGAATACAGTGATTCTGATTAAAAACACACTAAATTGTAAACCTGTTCAGTTGTGCACAGTTTACACATAGCAGAAAAACACCTAACTGGAACCTTATCTCTCTAACCATTGCCAACCACATCTGAATACTGTTTACCATAGTGAACACCCCCCAACTTCATCCAATAGAATTTTGAAGCAACCTTAACTGATACAATGCAATGGGCTAGGAATCACAGTATACTAATTCTCGTTTGATTTCAGTGTGGATATGATGTCTGATACATGTACACAAGTTGAAACCTTCCTTTCTCATACAGCCTATGCCAGCTAGTAAATAACCCTAGGAGATCTTAGACCACTACTGGTAAGAACACCCTACTGGACCTATTCATATCAAATATCCAATAAAAGATACATAACAGATAGCACTATGATCTCACACCAAAGTAAATCCAAACCAGTGACTGTAAGCTACTTAGATATGTATAAATCACAAGTCTTTCAAAATATTCTTCTGTTCGCCCTAATAACAAATATATAAAAATGTAATAAAAAAGTTTGTACATGTAAAACAATCTGTTTGTTTATTTCTGTATTTTTTTATTATGCGCATGTGTTGGTAGGCTGGTCCTTGGATGCTTTTCAGACACAACCTTGGTGCAACAGCAAAAAGCTCACAATGCAAATGTAATCAAATATTTAAAATGTGTTATAGAATACACTGTAAACAACACAAGGTGGTTCAGACATTATAATAAACAGTTCAAGTAACTGCATCTAATCGTAATATAAATGAAGGCTGAAAACATTTACATATATTGTAGAAGACATTGTAAAAAGCAAAAATGTAATAAGCATTTCACTTAATTGTATCTAGTTAATGTGGGACAGTCCTATGTAGCATATTGGAAATAAAAGAAAAAATAAACCATCAAATAGTTATAAACATTTTGTAAATCATGTCAAGGTAGTGAGAAAAATAAAAATAAAAAAGAGAGACTTGTTTTCAGATTTTAATTACATGTTTACAGTTATAGCGTGCAAGGTTCACTTAGTCTAGACATTCCATTGCAAGAGTCCAAAAGTACTAATAAGTAGATGGTTAGGAAGTTGTAAGTGACTTACCTGTGTTTGTATTACAGGAACATTTGTAGGTCTTTTATAGATGGTCACAGAACATCTTTCTGAATGTTTTGTAGTCAGTATTTTGATATTTAAGGTAAGTGGTTTCAGCTGGAAGGAGCAATTTTAGTAAAACAACTTTTTCTTGGCAGTAATATTGAGAGGGGGCCTAACTATATTAAGGGTGTTGTTATAAGGGTAGTAAAGTGAGTATGAGGGGTGCCTGATTTTCTGTTTATTCTTTAGAGAAGGGCAGAATTGTTCACGCAGATTTTTTATTTCTTAGAGTAGATAACAGTAGTGTGGACTCTGCAGGATTTGGCCTGTGATGCAATGATGTATTAGACATGGGGCTAAGCTAATGAATCTGCAGATAGCAGAGATCATAGTTTTTATTAAGTTTGTGTTATGTACTAAAATGATCATGGGGAGAGCATATTTTAGTTTAAGAATGAGAACATTGTAGTTAGTGCTCTTCTGGCATCTGGGGTGAGATGGTTTAAAGTGAAGTAGATGGCATATGTTGGGTGAGCCATCTTCCTGTCTAGCGAATTGCCTTTAGGGTTTGTGTTTAGTTGGAAAAGTGTGTTGACAATGCTAGAGTGTAGGATGGTTTCAGAGGCCTTTGTCAGGCCAAAGTAAGTTGTGTGTAATGATTTGCCTTCACCTATAGCAGCAGCGACATGCTTGAAGAAGCTCATTAAGTCTGGCAGAATCTGCATTCAGTGAAACAAAACTGGTACAGGTCAAGGAACTACAGCTTGCCAATATCCTTGTTATTATAAACTCCATAATGTTGGGCTTCATCACCTTGCAGGTAAGGCTTGTTAGATGCAATGCTCTGTAGTTTCTAGTGTCAGTGGAGGGCCCTCCCTTGTGGAGCTGAATCCAGAGAAGAGTTTGAGATTGAATATTTTTAGTAGAAAGTCAGTAAGGCTGCTCTTGATGTTGACAAGAAAGTAAACTGGTACATTCTCTGGACCTATGACAGTAATGTTCTTTGGCCTTGGAGAGTGCCCTTAGGACTTTCCGTAAGTTCTTTCTGTTCAAAATTATTTGTTCTGGTCTCAGGTGGGAAGAGTTCTAACTTGTCTGATACATCCCTCCCCATGCATCCTGTGAATGCTTCTGGTAGAGTTACTATTTACTGCTTTCAGTAGCATGATGCCATTTCCTTATATGACCTTCAGGATTATACACAGCACCAAGGGAGTGGTCTTAATTCTCTTACCTGTCCTCCTATTTTTGAAGGACTTTATAACCTTTTCACCCTTGTGGCTTCTGCTTTGTCTGCCTTGTACCTTTCCGTCTGTAGTCTTCCTTTCTGTGTTTGCCGAACATTTCATTTACTGGTATGATTTTCTTTCTTTGCTTCCTTCAACATGTTGTTTATCCATTCAGGTACCCTACCATGGTGTAGACACTTTAGTTTGCAACCTTTGTTTTTTATTACTTGTCTCTGTTTTTATTCCTTAGTAAAACTGCAGTATACTGTGGGGCCTTATCTTTCATGTCCATAGTATCATTGTATTATTTGGAAATATGGTGAGTTATTAACTAGGGTAACTATTTGAAATGTTGGGACCTGCTATAGAAAGTCCCATAATGTGGAGAATGAATGGCTGAAAAAACAGAATTGCATATATTAGGTCTGATATGTCCATTTATTGGAATATTCCCTTTTCTCAGAGGTATGGCAATCTAGGAGTTAGTATATACAAGTTTGGGGGTGGGTTGCAGGCTTGTCCCCCACAGTAGAGGTTGCAGGGACCCCCCTGTAAAAAAGAGATGTAAGGGATGAGAGCAGTGTTTGAGATTTGCTCTTCTCTTGCATTTTTGGTCTTTTCTTCAGTATGTTGGCACTCAGCATTTCAGATGCCTATATTTCAATAGGGAGCCATTAACTAGTAGTACATGATTGTTGTACAGCGTCTATTAATAGTCACTCACCAGTGTATTTCAACTTAGTCTGCCACTTTACGGTCACCAACTAAGGTCCTTTTCATCGTCCTTCCCTGATTCTGATGTTATCTGCTAGTTCCACATCTTATATTTATTTATAACTAAATGAGTTTTGGCCTCCAGTAATTTGTTTCTCCTACTAGAATTGATGTTAACTTTCGCATATGCAGTGCTCCTTCCTCCTTAGTCTTTAATTCTGTTATTTTAGTCTGTTAAATTTTCTTAGCAGTATATCACAGTCCCTATGTCTTGTAGTCCAGGCGTCCATAATAGCTGCAGTACAGCCCCCTGCCACCTTTTAGGAGCATTTGGAGACCTGATATCTTGTTGTTGAGAATTTGGGAATTCAGTAAGCCTTCTTCATAACCTGTTATTTGTCTCTCTGTCATACTGCCTTACTTTTCTGCCTCCTAAATGCCTGACCTAATACCACCATTTACTTATGTGACAGTCTTATACAGTTTCCACTTCAGCACCCTTCTATTCCTCTCAGGTTTATATTCCCTTGCATATTATTCTTGGTTTTACTTTGAGCTTCCTGTCCCCACTACCTCATAGTTCTTGTCCTACTTTATTGCAAAAATTTAACGTTCAGCATTCTGTAGCCTTCCTTTCCTTGATGTTCTTTGTGTTTCATTGTTGCAGTCATTACATTTAGGGTAATCTGCTGGCAGGTTGCCCTCAGTCGGCCTGAATATCAAAGTCTTGGGTCCTGAGTCGGTTGCTGTCTCCTCTTTCATGATGTCAGGTTGTCAGGGGTATAAAACATGCAGCTGACACCATTTTATTCAGTCTTTCTTGCCGCGCGGTGCCCGACGCAGAAGCAGTTCGCAAGTGCCGGTCGACCGACTCCTGAAATTTTTGTATTCGAGTTTCAGAACCGAAGTCTTCAATTAAAGCTAAGTACCCCGTTGGGGAAACTTTTTCTTGCTCCTTACCGATGTCAGTAAAAGTTAATAATTGCATTACGTGTGGGAAGCAAATACCTCATAAGGATTTTCATTTGTACTGTATTCCTTGCCTAGGCCCAGATCATAACATGCCTTGCTGTCGGTTTTGTGCTAGATTTAACCAACTCACTATTAAGCGTCGGTATATTTTTGCTTCAAAATATTTTGGATCCAGATTTAATTACCCTGAAATGTCGTCGGATAGCAATCCGACTACCAGAGTTTACAAAAATTGCAAAGAAAAAGACAGAGACAGACCGTTGAGGTCCAAAACCGACGACGAAGCTTCTCCTAAGCCAGTCACCGGTTCACCGGTACTCAGTGAGGTGCTTTCGTAGTCCCTGATACCCACTACTTTTGAGTCGCAGGCCTCTACCAAGACCCATGCGGAGTCCAGTATGCCGCAAGATTCTCAGATTATTGAACCCGTGGATGTCTCTCCCTCGGATGGGTCCGGAGCCGCTGAGCAGGCACCGGCTTCTGAGGGTGTTTTCAGGCCTCAACATTTCTATATAAAACCAACGCCAGCTTCAAAAACAAAAACAACTTCTAAGTCTAAAAAATTGATGCATGAGCCACATGCTCAGGCCCCTATGCCTAAAAAACAGATGAACAAAATGGTGGAGGACTTAATTACCTTGATCAGGGGTCCCCCCCCGCTAAGAGGCCTAGGCAAGACACTGATTATGAATCTTCAGATCAGATTTCTATTTCTTCTGATTCCTCTTCTGATCAGGAATTTTCTATACCACCCTATGAGGATTCAGATGCAGAAGAATCCATTCCATCTGTATCTCCTTCTGAGGATTATTCTTTTGGAGAAACCTTGCATACTTTAAGGGAACATTTTCATTGGGAGAGTCAGGATTTCTCTGAATCAAAAAAGAGGCTTAGGGATTTCCTTCTTCCTCAGCATAGACCTTTGGCTTCTTCTTCTTCTTTTGGCTGCTCCTCTTAGGGGTCGCCACAGCAGATCAACTGTTTCCATTTCTCCCTGTCCTCTGCATCTTGCTCTGTCACACCAACCACCTGCATATCCTCTCTCACCACATCCATAAACCTTATCTTAGGCCTTCCTCTTTTCCTGTTACCTGGCAGGCTTCATCCTTAACATCTTTTTCCCAATGTACTCTGCATCCCTCCTCAGCACATGTCCAAACCAGCGTAATCTTGCCTCTCTGGCTTTGTCTCCAAACCTTCCAACCTGGGCTGACCCTCTAATATACTTATTCCTAATCCTGTCCATCCTCGTCACACCCTGTGCAAATCTTAACATCTTCAACTCTGCCACGTCAAGCTCTGACTCCTGCCTTTTTGTCAATGCCACTGTCTCCAACCCATATAACATAGCTGGTTTCACTACCCTCTTGTAGACCTTCCCTTTCACTCTTACTGGTACTCGTCTGTCACAAATCACTCCTGACACTCTTCTCCATCCACTCCATCCTGCCTGTACTCTCTTCTTCACTTCTCTTCCACACTCACCATTACTCTGAACTGTTGATCCCAAGTACTTAAACTCATCCACCTTCGCCACCTCTACTCCCTGCATCCTCACCATTCCTCTACCCTCCCTCTCATTCACACAGATATATTCTATCTTAGTCCTGCTGACCTTCATTCCTCTTCTCTCTAGAGCACATCTCCACCTCTCCAGGGTCTCCTCCACCTGTTCCCTACTCTCACTACAGATCACAATGTCATCTGCAAACATCATAGTCCACGGGGACTCCTGTTTGATCTCGTCTGTCAACCTGTCCATCACCATTACAAATAAGAAAGGGCTCAGAGCTGATCCTTGATGTAATCCCACCTCCACCTTAAACGCATCCGTCACTCCCACCGCAGACCTCACCTCTGTCACACTACCCTCGTACATATCCTGTACCACTCTTACATTTTTCTCTGACACTCCCGACTTCCTCATACAATACCACAACTCCTCTCTAGGCACCCTGTCATATGCTTTCTCTAAATCCACAAAGACACAATGCAACTCTTTCTGACCTTCTCTGTACTTCTCCATCAACACTTTCAGAGCAAACATCGCATCTGTAGTACTCTTTCCTGGCATGAAACCATACTGCTGATCACTAATCATCACCTCCCTTCTTAACCTAGCTTCCACTACTCTTTCCCATGACTTCATGCTGTGTGTGCTTTGGTTATACCTCCTGTATTAGACATTGTTGATGATGTGTTTTCGGAATCAAGCATGACTCCTGATTCCCTACCTCCGGCTCCTAGTAAGCAAGACAGATATTACAGGGTTCCTGACTCCCACAAATTTTTATTAAAAAATCCTACTGCTAATCCTGAAACTATCTCACAGGGTCCCATAGGTGTAAAGGCCTCTACAGCCCAAAATCCTACCCCCTCTGATAGAGATTCCAGGGCGCTGGATAGATGGGGAAAGGTTTATACGTTTGCAACCTTGGCAATTAGGGCCTTAAACTGCCAGTTTCATATGCTTAAATATCAACAGCATGTTATGGGCTTATTGAAACAGAAAATTATGTTGATTTCTGATTGTGTGGAAAATAAAGAATTACAGGAATTATTGCATGCAGCAGAATAGGTTGGAAAGCATACTTTGCAATGTGGTTTTGATTCCTTGGAGGCCTCTTGTAGGGCCGCAGTTACTGGATCATTGATTAGAAGGCATGCCTGGCTCAAGGAGCAAAATCTGCCTAATCATGTTAAAGCTAAATTGTTGGATGCACCTTTACAGCATGATACTCTGTTTTGGTAATAAGGTAGAAGAGGTTTTAAAGAAAATGGAAGACAAAGCTAAACCTATGCAAACTGTAAAATATTTCTTACAAGTGCAGCCACCCAGATTCAGTAGGCACTGGCCTATGTGTCCAACAGAGCCTCACAAGGCAACTCCAGGCACTCAAAAGGCTCTAGATACTAATCACAGGGTTCTTACAGGTCAAAGCAATGGGGTGCCTCTACCTCCAAATCTGGAGGAAACAAAGCACAACCCTACAGTAAGCAGTCTCAATGACTTCCCTCTACCATCACCAAGCACTTATCTTTTGGTAGCCCCCTTGGGGGGAAAATTAGCACTTCAAGCTCAAAATTGGCAGTTAATTACCCAGGACAAGTGAGTATTAAACATAGTATCCCAGGGGTACAGATTTCATTTCCATACTTTGCCAATTCCAAACGGTTGGCCAGATCTGCCACAAAATCAATGGGCAGAGGCTCAGAAAAAGTTATGTCCCTCATGGATATGAGGGCTATTCAACCAGTACAAGAACAGGAAAAAGGACAAGGTTTTTATTCAAGACTGTTCCTGGTACCCAGAAAAGACAATGCCTGGCGTCCAATACTGGACTTATCGATTCTGAACACGTTCTTGGACATCCCAAAATTCAAAATGCTGACTTTACAACAGCTACTGCCCATGCTGGGCAAGAATGCTTGGTTAATGACTCTAGACTTAAAAGAGGCATACCTGCATATCCCAATAAGGGAATCGTGCAGAAGATACCTCCGCTTCAAGGCAGGTTTTATGCATTACCAATTCTCTGCACTGCCCTTTGGCTTATCTACTGCGCCCAGAGTCTTTACAAAGTGCCTGGCACCAGTAATTGCATTTTGCAGACAAAGAAGCATACAAATCTATCCTTACTTGGATGACTTTCTCATTCAAGCAGAAAACAAGGACATTCTTCTTCAACATCTGGCGTTTGTAAAAAGGCTCCTAACATGTCTTGGGTACACAATAAACAAAAAGAAATCACAACTGGTACCCTCTCAAAAAATTACATTCCTGGGTGCAAGCTTGAATACAACTGCCCAGATGGCTTACCTTACGCCAGACAAACAAAGGCAGCTGACTATATACTTCAAACAGATGGCAACAAAAACCCAGTTATCTGCAAGACAAATTCTGCAGGCTTTGGGGTTCATGGCATCCTGTATTCTACTAATTCCATATGCAAGACTGCATATGAGGAAACTTCAATGGTATCTAAAAAGTTTATGGAGTCAGCATTGTCACAGTCTGGAAACAATGATTCCTCCCATTCCCTGCCTACAACAGGAGTTTCTTTGGTGTACAGAGACATGTCACCAGAACAAGGGACGGTCTTTCACTCTAACCCCTGCCACCCAAACCCTAACTACAGACACATCAGACTATGCTTGGGGGGCCCACCTGGCAGGCAGATGCATTCAGGGCATATGGAGCCCAAAACAAATGCATCTGCATATCAACCAGAAAGAGATGCTAGCTGTTCAGAATGCCCTGACAGCCTTCAAAGACTTACTTCATCAAGGACAACTACTGATAAAGATGGACAACACCACAGTTATGTGGTACATAAATAAGCAGGGGGGTACACATTCCTACCCCCTTTGCAAACTAGCCATGGCATTGTGGGACACAGCCTTGACTTACCAAGTACATCTTCAAGCTCAATTCCTGCCAGGAAAACAAAATACTCTGGCATACGATCTAAGCAGAAATCTTATGGACCCTCACGAGTGGAAACTGGATACACAAGTCTTCAGCATGGTAACACAGAAATGGGAAAGCCCAGACATAGATCTATTTGCCTCTCCCCAAAATTATCAACTGAGCAAATTCTGCACAAGGACTTATCACAGACAAGCATGGAAAGTGGATGCCCTATCCTTCAGTTGGAAAAACCTATCAGTCTACGCCTTTCCTCCTCTGCCTCTTCTCCCCAAGGTCTTACTAAAGGTCAGACAGGAAAAACCAAAAATGATCCTAATTGCCCCGGACTGGCCTCGCCAGCACTGGTACCTAATTCTGAGGAATATGTCTCAACTCCCTCCCTGGTACTTGCCTCAAATACTTCATCTACTGTCTCAGCAGAGCAATCAAATTCTGCACACTCAGCTCCAAACTCTGAACCTGGCAGCATGGCTGATCATGTAATTATTCAAACAACACCTCTCAGTAAATCTGTGATGGATGTCATTTTGGAAGCCAGAAGGCCTAGTACTAGAAAATCTTATGCTGATAAATAGAAGAGATTCTGTGCTTGGAACCAAGCACAAGAAACGGACACAGCAAAACCAAATATTCCTCAGATTTTACAATACTTGACTGAGATGCTTGACAAGGGCCTATCTTTTTCTTCGATAAAGATCCATGCCTCTGCCATCTCGGCTCATTACAACACGGAGCCTCCCATCTTTTCTCATCCTCTGCTAAAACAGTATCTTAGAGGGGCCAGAAATGTAAGGCCTCCCAGAAGATCACCAACTCCTGCATGGGACCTCAGTTTTGTGCTGGAAGACTCACCCTGCCTCCTTTTGAACCAGCGGCTACTGTGGATATAACGTTTTTATCTTGGAAAACAGCTTTCCTTTTGGTAACCACTTCAGCAAGAATGGTTTCAGAACTACAGGCCTTCATGGCTGTGGAGCCTTTTATTACATTTTACCTGGACAGGGTGTCCCTCAGGACCAATCCTTCCTTTATGCCTAAGGTGGTATCCAGTGTGGCTCTCAACCAAACTATTCACCTGCCAACTTTTTACCCAAATCCGCAGAACAAGGGGGGAGCGAATTCTGCATTCATTGGATGTACACAGACAACTAAGATTCTACTTAAACAGGACCAAATCTCTAAGAAAGTCTGAGCAACTACTGGTGGCATTTGCTGCAGGATCAGAGGGGAAGGCTATATCAAAGCAGACTATTTCTAAGTGGATAAGCCACTGCATTCATTTCTGCTACTTGCTTCATGGTAAACCGGTGCCCAAGGGAATTAGGTCACATTCCACCAGGGCTGCCTCTACCTCAGCAGCCTTTCTCAGAGGAGTTCCAAGCAAAGACATTCTAGAAGCTGATACTTGGAGCTCTGTTCATACTTTTACAAAGCATTATCATTTGCCTCTCTTCTCTAAGTCCAGGGCAGGCTTTGCCACTGCAGTTCTGCAGGGCCTTATAGCCTATCCTAATGCTAATTAGTTCCATCCTCCCATCCATAGCTTTGGGATTCTACCCAAATGTAAGGACTGCAGCAGTGAAACACGAAGAACATAGTACAGTTGTGTACACTTACCATAAATGTAGATGTTCAAGTGTATTCACTGTTGCAGTCCGGGTTACCCACCCACCATCCCCCTTTTTTCTAGAACTTTCCTTCACTGTGTTATAAAGCCTTTGTGGTGTATTTGCTTTTAGCTGAAGGTAAAGTTTATGTTGCTAAGATTGCATTTACATATATATATTGTTGTTTATATATATATATATATATTTTTTTTTTTTTTTGCTCCCCATTTGGGGGGCACCTGACATCTGGGGCAAAAAAAAAAACTGAATAAAACGGAGTCGGGTTTTATACCCCTGACGACCTGACGTCATGGAAGAGGAGACAGCAACCGACGCAGGACCCAAGACTTTGCAATTCAGGCCAAATGAGGGCAACCTGCCAGCAGATTACCCTAAATGTAATGTCTGCAACAGTGAATACACTCGAACATCTACATTTATGGTAAGTGTACACATCTGTACTTTGTGCTGACATACGGCACTGGTAACATGTCCAAGATGTTCACCAATTATTCAGCCCCATAAGCACATCAGACTTCTTGAACTTTACCTTTTACTACCCAAACCTCCATCATCTCTTTACTAGTTAATTTATTCCTAGATGCTGAAATGTGTGTGACCATTTCCTGTGTCTCTGCATAGAGTTCATTAAGGTTTGTTGTGTTATTTGTGCTATTAGGCTGTGTATGGCTTCCTTCTAGATGCAGCCACTCCATCTTTAAAGTGCCACAGAAAAGAGAAGCTCATTTATGCATATTTGCATAGCACTAAACCCAAGAAGGAGCAGTGGATGCTAGCTGATATACAGTAGCAGAAAAGGAGACAATAGGATGTTTAGTTTGCTTGGGATCTTGGGCTGGTAAAAGACATCCATTGGCACATATACTACTAGTAATAACAGAAAGGATTCCTCACCTGTACCCCTTAGGCAGTCTGAATGAAAGTGCTGTTTATAACAGTTACTGCAAAGTTTTTTTTCCCACTTTGATGTGGTCCAACTGGATACAAAATCATGCATTCTGATTCATTTCATGCTGTGAACATTTGGCTTAGTTTTCCTTATTTTGCTTAGTAATGCCATACTAAATGAATACTGTGTAAGTAAAATATATTACTAGATAAAATATGCCACTCCACTTCTGTTCTTATTTTCTTGTTACAGCATGTATATCTTCTCTCAGGCTGAAAATGTGTTTAGACTGGCAAAAAAGTGTTTGGGTTTCTCTTCAGGAAATTGTTCCACCTGGCTTGTTACAAAAGCCTGCCTACACCTACGGGACTTAAAGGCAATACATGCGTAAAGACACTAAACTGACACTAATATAATTGTAAAATGTAATTGTTTTTCCAAAAACAGCTGTGCATAGCTTAGTAAACATAATTATTCTGAATAGCTGTTACCTCTCATAATATTACTGCATGTCATCACTGGAGGTAAGTAAACTCCAAAGAAGCTTGCTTGATTTTTATAACTTTTTAAGAAATGAAACAAGTGGATAGAATTTGCCTTCCATTTCATAGGGTTCTTATGGGGAAGACGTAAATTGGAAGGTCTGTAATATTACAGGAGAGCTGCAGCTATACAAAAAAAAACATAATCTGTTGAAACAATGACTAGAAAAATCACTACTATACTCCAAAATTCACTTTTATTTAAAATAACAAAACAGATGAGCTATTTTGTCTGTAATACATTAACACAAAAATTCATCAGATTGGTTAAACAAACCATATGCATAATATAAATATCTTAATTTGAGTCACTTGAAGCATCATGTGAACAGTCATTATAGTAACCTAAGAAGAGTTGTTATTCTTTTCAAACAATATGTAAAATTTGCACTTTTTTGTTTTCGTAAGTGCTGTAGTTATCTTTCTGCATTTTTAAATGAAACCTTTTTAGTGGAAACCATGGCATTCAGTCTTCCAACTATATTAGAACCAAAGCTATATGGCATAGTGGTTAAGTTGTTTGCCTCAATCCATAACGTGCAAGGTTTGATTCTCATCTCTGCTGAAAGCTCATTGATTAAATAGCCATTAATATGTCATCCTCTCAGCGCAAGAAACAAAAGATTAGTTTTTCCTATAAACTTAGAAAGTTGCTTGAATGACAGATTTTGCATTATTCTAGATTTTCTAAAGGATATGAAGTATGAAATTCAAATGTCTGTCATTATTTATTATTATTTAGTGACTTCAGTCCTCAGTGATTTGCCAGAAAACACAAATTTTATGAGGAGCAGACCAACAAAAAGGGGCAAAAATCTGGGCATTCGGCAAAAATCTGGAGAGCTGAGAGGTATGACAGCCATACAACTTGTGGTACTGCTGGCATGTAAAATGCTTTGCTTCAGTTTAACAGCTATAACACCAGCTGTATTTTAACTTATTTAGTAAAATATTTTAAATGTATCATTTGCAACATGTAACATTTAAATTCCAAATATTGTGCGCAGTTATATTTAGATGTTTAATAATGTGCAGCCCTTTTGGCTAACTTAATGATAGGTCTCTGCAGTAATGGTCTCAGATATACGAAAAGTTTTAATGATGTTTTTTCATGGTATTATACTTAAGGTATTGACTTTTTTTTCCTGGCATCATAGATAAATTTTGCTTTATATGCTAATGTTATTTCCTCCCCCTGGCTTCATGTTCATCAAAAAGTCCTACAGAGTTCTGCTATAAGGACTCATTTTCTTTTAATTACCTTCCATCAGCATTTAATAATATTTTCAGTGATATTATTTGCAGATTATTCTGATTTCAGTGGCATTTAAGATCTGATTGTAATCCTGCTCAAGATGCCCTCTTAGGTAACGGTTTTCAGTTGGCCTTTGTCAGAGATAGATCTTTATGTTTTAAGTTCAAATATTTAGACACTTATCAAAACACTGTTACAAAGTAATCAAACAAGTAAGGATACTATATTGACAGCAAAAAAAGTTAATCCATACTGTTATAAGCTAAATCATAGAGGTATATTTTTAAAGCCTGTCTGAAACCAATCAAAGAACATTCTTGGAGCCAAATTGCTTGAAAACTTGCATTTTCAAGGTGGACTTGTGGAACCACTGTTAGCCCCTCAGAGGCTGAGTTCAGTACCTGGGCAGGAGGACACAGTGAGCAAGGACCCAGATTGTGAATGATCAAAAACACAAATACTATAATTTTGAAAATGTTGCTATAATAGATAAGGAGCCAATGCAGGTCATGCAGGACAATTGTAATTTGTTGGTAAAGTGAAGTACCGACAATGTGCTGTTGACCTAGGACAACAAAGAAATTTGTGAACTCCTGAAGGAATGTCCTTGTACTATACGTTGTGGATGGCAGACAAGAAGAAACCTACAGTTTTCTCCTGCAACAAGGACATGTGCAATGGTATTGCTCCCTTTAGTGTCCACTCTGGTTAGCGTAAATCTGCTGTTACTGCAAACTGCAGCTCCACCCCTTTTCCTACCCCTCCTGAGGTAATGTATATCCAAAACTCCAGTTGGAATGTTTGCAGCTCAGAGAGGACTGAAATCTAATGTAGCCAGGTCTTTGCAGGTTCATAGACGTTTACCAGGCTAATGACCACAACGGCCTTTGTAAGCCCAGCCATGCATCCCAAATCACTGATAAGTTCTGGTACCCTTGATAAGTGTAAGCAGGGGGCTTGGGATATGAAACATGTACAAGCAGGAGCCTAGGAGATGAACTACTTACAGGCTGCCTGTGTCCATTAGAGACATAGGTGCCAAACCAAGGATGAATTTCCTGTATCCCATCCAGTTGTCCAAGTTACACTTAAATTGGGTTAGGGAGTAACTCTGCTTCACATGGATGAGGAGCCTGTTCCAGAGACAGGGTAGTCTTGGATGCATACCTGTTTCTTCAACAGGTCCTGTTTGTATCACAGGCAAGGTTTAAGTCTTTAGACCGGTTAATTCTGGTTCTGGTGGTGTTTGTTTTGTGGATATGCATGAGGTTCATCAGAGTGGGGTCTGATAATGCCCTGTAAGCCAGGTATAGATCTCCCCCTTAGCCTGCTAGAGACAGAATACAGTGATAGGCCTTTGAGGCAGTCTGCACAGCACATGTTACTTGTGCCCTGTATTCTTTTAGTGAGGAACCTCTGTGGACATTCTAATTGTTGGATATGCCTGGTTAGGTGCCCTTAGGGAAGTTAGGATGAGCCCACTGGTCCATTACTGGTATATGCCCAGAGCAGTCAGCTAGTAGCTGATTATTATGTCCAACCTGATGCTTATGCAATAGACAGAGATGCCGGCAAAGATGGAAAACAGAAGCAGGACGTTTATGTGGTGTAAAGGGATGTAGAGTCAATAACAGAGGTCTGCTGTAACACAGAACCATACTAATAGTCCAGTTAAAATTATAAAATCATGCTCAAAAATACAGTAACAAAAAGTGGTGTGATTAATATCTAAAAACCCATAGCCAGTGATGAATACAAATAGTAAATACAATTCACTGACAGAATGACACAATTTGCTGAATTCATTAAAATAAGAATGCAACAACTAGAGTAAAACAAACCTTAAAAATATGCACACAAAATAAAAATAAGCATTAAAGTAGTAATAAGGCAAATATATGACTTTGATTAAACACAATCCTATAGCAAAATAATTTAATATTAGTATTACAGTCTTTAAATAAATCAGCTCAGCGTGTAGTAAGAATGTTAAGCAAATACCTTATGAGCCATAGCATTGTCTAGGGCTCAGCACAATGGAGTCAGGCCTTAAATATCCAGTATTCCACAACAATTCTGTAGAATTATAACAGCAGGCTATAGCTGGAGCCAACAGATGCAGATGCAGAAGTGAGGCATTCCATGAGTATGTCCCAAGTAGTAACCCAGAAGTAAGTATAAGTGAGTCAAACCACCACGGTCCAGCCAAATAAATGTCCAGAACATATGTAAAACAGCAAACAGTTTATTGGAAAAAGGTTAGCGTTTTTGCGGGGTTACCACTTCATCAGACCAAATACAAAATGATTTTTATTTTCATTTTATATTTGGTGTTTGCTGTTTTACATATCTTCTGGACATTTATTTGGCTGGACCTTGGTGGTTTGACTCACTTATACTTATTTCTGAATTTGCTGCTTTGTTTTGTGAGTCTCCTTTAGCAGTGAGATAGCTTATATATATATTTTTTTTTCACAAAGTAGTAACCCAGCAGCAGCAGACAAACAGACCTCTTCATTTCAGGAACAAGAAATTCTTCCAAGTGTCAAAAGCTCCTTATTCCATACACCAGGGACCTTCAGGACCCAGAACTCCACCATTACCAAAGTTACCTAGGTCCATCTGAAAGTGTGTTAGTTCTGGAATCCATGTGTACTGTTTAGACCTTTGTCATACCCTGTCAACTTCAGTTGGCTGGAGAAAAAACAAAACAAAAAACAAAAACAGAATCAAAGTCTAAAGCTGATGTGTCATCAATTTATGTCTCTGAAGTAAATAATTACTTATGGGTGCTAACCTCTAAGGGCCATTTCATCAGTTAAAAACAGTTTAGCAGTAAGTAACTACTCAATAAATAGTCTATGCTTTCCTGTTTGTGTCATTACTTACTGTTTTAGCATGTGCTAACTCAGAAAGCAGGGAGTGACAAAGTTAACTGCCTGTAACTGATTTCGTTGTTTGGCAACTCCATTTGAGGCTGTTTATACTGTGTTATATGTAGAGCCAGATCATGGACAAATGGGGCCCTAGGCATTTGATTGGAACAGCTCACCCCCACCCCACCCAGCCATTCTGGTGTCCACTACTTCTCTCTCTCTCTCCCCAGTTACCATAAAAAATGCTCAAAACTGTCAGCATGCATATTATTTTTTCTTAACTTTTGAGATGAAGGTAGAGATATGGATTTAATTTAAAACTTTTAATTTAAATATCGTTGTTGGCCAGGTTAATAACACTAGATAGCTGTTAATGGAACTGGAGAAGCCAGGCAATCTACCTGAGGTTGGTTATGTTTGGATGAATCATGCCTATCAGGTGAGACAGGTGGTCTAGAGTCAAATACAGAATCCAAGACTGGTGAAGCAAGTGAGGCCAAAGGAAGGAGATTGAAATTTGTTGAGGCCAGTAAGGTGCAATGAGGATGATCTTCCTCTTCAACATGACAGTTTTCTATAGGAATTACAGAATTTGCTGAATGAGTGGATAAATGTAGAGTAGGCTGGGGGGACAGTCGTGAAGTAGAATATCCATTGGTGATTCCCTCTATGGGGGGATTAGGGCAAAGTAGCTGCTGCATTTGTTGTTTAGGGGAGAAGCAAAAAGTTTGCAGCAAGGCTAGCCGCATTGGCAGAATATCAATTCCACAACATTCCTGTTGAGGGACCATTCATGAGGTAGAAGAATGTATCTGCTCAGTTTGTCTCCTATCACATTGGATTTCCCTGGAATGTGTGTTGCTATAAGAAAGCAGTTGGATGAGATCACCCATTGCCACACTCTGAGAGATTCTTGGCATAAGGGGTAAGATCTGGTCCCTCCTTGTTTGTTGATGTACCAAAGTACTGACATGTTGTCCATTTACATAGCGGTCATCCCAAGAGGGAAAGTATCTTCGAAGGCTCGCAACACTAAAATCACTGCTGTCATATGTAGGACATTGATATGCAAGTTGGCCTCATCGGGGGACCAAGTGCCTTGGACTGTTTTTTCCCAGAAAATGCCCCCCCCACCCCAACTAGGAAGCATCCATGGTCACTATGGCCTTAGGCTGATGGGGATCTGATTGAATCCACCATTTGAGATCTCTCTTGCATATCTGAGTAATTCAAATCTGATAAGACATGGACTGGTAAAGCATTGACCATTGTGTGGCTAGCATCCACTGAAGAATTCTCATGTAAAATCTCGCTAAAGGTAGTAATGATATTGCCGCTGCCATTGAGACTAGACCCTGAAAGGCCAGACAGGCTGAAATATTAGTACAGCAGATTATCTTTCTGACCTGAAATTTTATGGTCTGAACTCTTGAAAATGATAATGATGTTATGGTTGACTTTGTGTTGAGAAATGCTGCTATGAACTCTAGACTCTGAGTTGGTTGAAGTTGAGATGTCTTGTAGTTTATGGTCATTCCCAGAAGAGAGTATGTGTGAAGAACCTGATGTCTTGCCGTTATCAGTTGATGCCTGGTCGGAGCAGAAATAAGCCAGTCGTCTAAATACAGAAACACCCAGAATCCTTGCAGTCTCAAGTGAGCTGCCACAACTATCATGCACTTGGTAAACACCCTGGGAGCTGTGGTGAGACTAAAGGGCAGAACGTTGTACTGGTAATGACTGGCTCCAGGGCAGAAGTGTAAATACCTTCTGGATCATCTCTTCATCTTTATATGATAGCATGCATCCTGAAAGCCTGTGGAGCACATCCAGTCATCCTTGCCTAGAAACAGGAGAATAGATTGAACCATGAACATCCAAAACCTGGCCCGTCAAACAGACTTAACTTGCTGAGATCAAAAATTGGTCTCCAGTCCCCTGTTTTCTTTGGCACTAAAAAGAATCTTGAGTGAAAACCGGATTCTAACTGGTCTGGTGGGACCTCATGGATGCCTCTTTTTTGTAACAGCCTTTGGATTTGAATTATGCTTGTTCCCTCTGACTGGGTGGAACATTGGGGATTTTTCTTGATATTGGAGGAGAAAGGGAAAATGGAATTATAAAACCTCTGGATATAATCCTCTGTATCCCAGTATTGTTTGTTAATTCTAGCCAGGCTGTCTTGTGCAGAGATAATTGACCCATGATTGCTTCCAGAGGTGAACAATTGGGTCTCCTTTCAGGAACGCTGGTGGGGTCTGGCAGGGAAAGAATCCCTGGAGCCTTGGTTTTTGCGGGCCACCGCGGGGGCATTGTCATCCATTTGAGTTCCCTCCTCTGTGTCTGGAGGAGCTGATGTCAGGTATACCCTGGAACAGACCCTAAGACTTCTTAAACCACATCTTATGACCACCTTGTTGATTCCTAGAAAAGGATCTTTGAGGGGTCAAAAACTTATGCCCATGCAGACAGCATCTTTCCAGCCTTTTCACACCTAGATAGGGTGTCCTTAACTTTGGAGCCAAACAGAGACATGCCATCAAAGGGGGCATTGATGAATGATGACTTGAAGGGCTCCGCAAAATCACATAAGAGCATCCAGTCATGCCTCTTAATGGAAAAGACTGTACTTGCTGCCCTTGAGGTTCCTTCAGCTACATGCAAAACTAACCTCATGGAAGAATTATAAATGGATTGCAGGTTAGCCATCTCAGAAGACACAGATGACTGAACTTCTTCAGGGGTGGATCTTGAGAGGATGTTTGACAGCGCCTTAATCCTTAATCATATCCCTCTGAAGTCTTGAGAAGTGTGCCAGATAACTCAGTGACCTTAAAGCGAAGGCCGCTGAAGCATAGACATGCTTCCTGAATCCTGTCCATTGCCCAACACTCCCTGTTAGGAGGATGGACAGTGGAACTTTCCTTGGCAAGTTTCTTCTTTGTGGCTGCTGGTATGAGCATGGCATCAATGGGCACCCCTTTTCCCCAAAACTGTCTGTCCACAGGTGGTACCATAATCATATCTAGTCTCTGAGGTATGGTCTCAATGATGTCAGGTTCCTTCCACGCCCACTGAGAGAGCAACTCAATGAGCTCATTGGGCGGAGTCACCCAGGAGGTAGATGGTCCAGTTCCAAAAGCCTCCAGGAATATGGACTCCTCAGGAGAAGGGTTGCTGGGCTTCCAGTCACCTCTCTGCTTAAAGATTTCTAGGATGTCTCTGAATGAGACATCTTCAGTAGGGTGACCATGGGAACCCTTCACCTTCATCGAAATCCGTATCTTCTGTGATAGACTCCTTTGATGAGTCTAGGTGTTTCCCTTGCACCTTCTCTTCTTAAGGACCTCCTCAATGGGATGCTCTGGAGAGCTATCAGAAGAAATCAAGATTCCCTGCATGGAAGCCTGGGGTCTTGACACTGGCAGTCTCTATGGAAAGAGTTGGTGAGGCTCCAAACAGAGAAACATCGAGATTGTAGATTTTGGATCTGAGGTTGATGGACCTCCTGACCCAGAGGAGTAGGAGTTGAAGGAACACCCATCTGTCCCTGTGCCAAGAAAATTTTCCTCACCATCCTCTTCTATGAGACTTCTGGAAGAATGATTGGAAAGCACTAAACGAGACCTAGGTCTCCCCAGAAAAGGGGAAGGTACCCTAAAGTGTACTGGATCATACGACAGTGAATACCGAGTCCTTGGTAAACCACTTACTACAGAAGGTTCACTAGCTGTTGTTTCCGACTCGGATTGCGTCAGGGCCGAAAAGGTCGGATCCGGTAATTTTGATTTGCTCAGATCCAGAGTAGATGGATCAGACATCTTTGGTCTGTTTGGATACGATGTAGAAGTTGAATCCTTATGAGGTCTTTTCTTTGAGGAATCTGAAGTAGATGAAGATGATGAGGGCCCCAGAGACATTATTTTAGCAGTTTCTTTTTGTCTTGGTTTTGAGAGATTTATCTCCTGATATAGCCTCTCCAAAGGAAGATAGCAAAAAGCCTTTGAGGATCAATTTGTTTTTGCATTCTACTAATGACCTGGGATTAAACCGGTGGCAGATTGAACAGTCTTCTTTTAAACGAAGCGGTCCTAAACAGTAGATGCACTGTGTGTGGGCATCTGAAAATGGCAGCTTATGGCAACACGTAGTGCACTTCTTAAATCCCTGTGGTGCTTTATCCACCATACTGCACAACAAAAGTACAAAAGGAAAACACTCTAAAGTTAACACTACTTCAAACAAAACTTTTTTTTTTGTTTAGACAAGGTAACACCAAGTGAAAGGCGAAAGAATAGAAAATACCAACAGTGGTGTTAAGGGCTACACCAAACTGTAGAATTACAGAAAAGATACTAACAATATTATCGAGCGATACACAAGCGCAGGAAAGCAGAAGGATATCAAGTAGTTCAATAGGTAAGGGAAAATCTATATAACCACAAATAAAACAATAACACACTGAATAAATATTAATCAGTTATCTGACAAAAAAACACTCAAGAGTATTGGCAACCATGTCTTTCACTGAAAATGGCAAACGAGATCTGAGGTAATTGGGTTTGGTATATTGTGGGTAAGGAAAGACAGTTCTTGGTGGCCATGAGCTTTAGCAATGGCCGAGTTGGATCTGAGGGATTGGATCTGAACCAATCAGTTGAGAATAGAATGAAAACTGACATCAGATTATATGGTTAAGGTAAGAGATTTATTCTAAGACTGTGCCTGCAGAGAGACATTAAAGTAAATGCTGAATAACAGGATTTTCTGGGAAATTAATGTTGAATGCATGCAAAGAAAGCTGTTGTTAGGATGCAATTTAACTTTTTTTAACACCTTTATTGAATTATCACTTGTGACATGGGCTCATTTACATTTATATAAAAGTAATCAAACTGTATTAACAAGTTTAATTTTAATTAACAAACATTATGCTTCACATATATTGCTGTATATCATATAACCTAAGCAACATTACATAACTTATTCAATTCCTGACCCCTTTTTTAAACAAGAAACATCTTTATTAAACCGTCATAAGCTATCATACATTTATATAAATGAAAACAAACCATGCCAACACAATCTTAGTTGCAAACATTTTACATCACAAACCATACTGACATACTCTGAGTTGCAGACATTATGCATCACTTATAATCTACCCAATTATTTTCAGTCAAACATTAATTACATAGCTCATTTAAGTCCTGCCTTCTTTTAAACCTCATTCCTCCCCCGTATGTTTTGTTCCCACAATTCCCATTTTTTTCTTATGTAGTTTGCTCCTACCTTTTTCTAAAGTTCTCAATTCCAGTTGTTTTATCTCTGTTACTATATTCACTACTTCTTATATAGTTGGTTTAGATTCTGATTTCCATTTTCTAGTAATTGATTTTTTGGCAGCCACCACAATTACAGATAGCAAGACCTTACCATGTCTAGGCAATTCCAATTCTGCATCATAGCTCAGAAAAATTATCTCCCTTGTCATACTAATCTGCCCACCAAGCATCTCCGACAGTGCATCCCGCAGGGAATCCTTAAAGTCCACCAACTCACTGCACTCCCAGAAAATATGTTCCCAATTATCTCTTTCTTCCCCGTCACATCTCCAACATTTGCTATCTATGTGAGGAAAAATTCTCTGGAGTCTGCTTGGGGGTATAAAAATATCTATGTAAACATTTCCAAGCAAACATCCTAAATCATCTAGATTTTGTTGCATAGTTAGGAGACATACATATATCATCCCATTGTTTCTTTGTGAATCGCTTATCCAATCTCTCTTCCCAATTCTTTCTAACCTCCTCTGATTGATTCTTACAGTTATCATGCAATATTGTATATGCTCTACTAATTATTCCTCTTTTAATGACAATTTCTGTTTTCGATTCTACTAAAACCTCTATCAGTGCTGGTCTTTTGTTCAGGGTCCCCTATTTCTTTTTCTCTTTGCCTATACTCTGATATCAGTCCTTAATAAGGGAAGGCAATCTCTTACCTGTAGTCCAAATAAATTCTTGGCATCTTCCCATTGGATCATCTTTCTGTCTCTAGTTATTTGCTCCCAATACCTTGGTTCCTTTGACAGTTTTCTCCAATAAATTCCAGCCCCTCTTGCCTATTGTCTGTATGCCTAATTGCAGTCATCCCTATCAGCAAAATCTCCATTCTCCATTCCCATGTTGGCTTAGTTCTTAGAATGTAAACACAAATAAGCAAAACGTAACTGCTGCTGAAAGAACTGGCTCACCAAAAAAATTAAGAAAGTATATCCACTCAAAACAAAAAGGTGAAACCAAAGCATGGTCCAGGTCTAGGCACAAAGTAAACACCACATCTTAATAATATGCAAACTTTAATTGTCATAAAAATAACAAAGAAGTGAGCGCTTTCACAATAAAACTTATTGCTTCATCAGACTTAAAAACTTTTCAGGTTGATCACAGATATATACTACTATTACCCAATCAAAACTGTTACACAAGTTCAACCCCTCAATTAACATCCATGGCGACAGAGTATACAAATCCAAATTAAGAAGACATTTAAAGGTATAAGCATAAAAGTGCAGTCACACATTCATAAAACATAGGAATCACCTAACCCCCCTCTCATTTTCAAAAAAGGTACTTCATTTAACCCTTTCCCATAATCTGCACGTAATTTAATAATCCATTTCACTTCCACTACTTCTGTATAATTATTAACATCACCCTTTCATTCACTCTCCTTGATAACATCCACCACCATAAACTTAAAGGTGTGTTCAGGACCTTTCTCTCTAACATGCTTGGTAAGAGCATTATTAGGTGCAGATACCCTAATATCATATAGGTGTTCCCTAATTCTGTGTTTCAGTACTATGTCCATTTTGCCAATATAAAACGCACTGCATAATTGGCATACACCCAGGTAAACAACATGACAGGTATTACAGTCTGCACTGACCTTAAACTTATAACAACAACCTGTATCAGGATGTAAAAACTCAGACGTATCACTAATATTTGAACAATAATTACAGGACTGACACAGTTTAGTACTCCTATCCTGTCCCTGGCAATGTCCTTGTAATGTGCGAGAATAACATAATATCCTACATATCGACTTCTTGTTCTTGTAACAGAATTTCAATCACCTACTAGATCTTTAACCTCTGGAGATAGCATTAAAACCAGTGTTTCTGAATAATATCAGATATATTCTTATAATTACTACTGAAAAACATTGGAACACTAAGTGTACTGGGCTTAACAGTTATATTACCAGTTTCTCTTCTTTCAGAAAAATATGGTCTACCACTACCAACTCTTATGGATGCAACCTTATCTAAAGAGATAAAAAACTCCCTGTTGTTCTAGACCCTTTCTCTAAATCTCTTCCTCAAACCAACCAATTCCTTAGAAAAATAAGCTGGAAGTCCTTAATGCCTGGCCTTTTACTATATTATGAAATATGTGGTTCTGATGCATATTCCTCCTGTGTAAATATGCATTCCGGTGACAGGGTTTCCTCTAGATAACTGTGTTAATGATGTCATCCAACCGTATATTGTCCACATCTAGAAAATTAATCCTATCTCAGGAACTATGCAATGTAAACTTCAAAAAAGAACAAACACTATTAATATACAGCTCAAATTCCCACAAACTAACTTCCTCACCCTTCCAAATCAAAACCAAATCATCAACACAACATTGATAGAATAAAATGTAGGGAGCAAACATTTCAGATTTCATAATGGCTTCCTCCCCCGACCATGCCATAACTGTGCTGGCGTAGCTAATGGCACACAAAGTACTCATAGCTATGCCATCATTTTGCAAGTAATAATCATCAAATAAAAATACATTATTCTCTAACACAGTCTCCATGAATAAACACAATAAATCAGCAAACTTATAATCAAAAGAACCATAAAGTAAACGGTAATTTTTCAAAGCCTCAAGATCATAGACATTGGAGATCTTGGTAAAAAGGAACTGGACGTCAGTGGTTACAAATAAAAATGGGGAACTCATCAAATTGTTGAATAAAACAAAATAAATCTTGTAACCAGTTGTTGACAAAAGTTGTTACATATTGAGGGGTTCAAAGCAATTTTTACAAGATTTATTATGGTTTAGAATTGAAATGGGCCTGTATGAAGCCGGGACTGATGGATCTTTAGGTATTAACACCTACCACTGCTTTCTTCCAGGATGTTGGTACTTCTTCTCCTCTTAAGGGTGTAATTTAACTTTTGACCATGCCTTAAAGATTGTTAAAGTAGTAAAAGCAGGAAACAGAAATATATAAGATTACACAGTAATACAGACTGATTGTGGCATGTAATAGAGTACAAGAATATAATGGTAAAGTAAGTATACCCTGATATAATAAATGCAACAAAGCTAACCTGTCTTTCATGTACCATGGATTATGCCTGCAGCTATAGAACATATGTTCAAGTTGGAGTGTGGAAATGAAAAATAAATATTTCAAGAACACTTTTGCTGAAGGAAGTGGAAGAAAACTTCTTTTAGCTATAATCTGTATCCATCATGCTTCCTTTTTTTTCTTTCCTTTTTTTTGGCTCTGTGACTATGGAAGACTTTCACAAAAGGAGATACTGCCAGCACAGCTATCTGGAATTTTGTAAATAATTATATGTCATTTGTGAATATCAACATGATTTGTATAAGGTGCTGTGTTACAAATGTATTAGAACTGTATGTCATGTGTATAACAAACTGCTGGTGCAGAAGGGTGTGTTGAAAATGTTTTTGCAAAGTGCTATTTGAACTGTAATCACAGTGTGCCCTACTGGAATAGAACATAAAGGTACATGCACTATTGTAACTCTTTAAATGTATATATTTTAACAGTGAAAACTGGAGTATAGGAGGTTAACTTCAGAAAAATAGCTGAAATTAAATTACTTTATGGCTATACAGTAAAAGGTGGTATATTTCAGTTTTCAGTGTAGCTAGAGACATAGGGTTTGTGCTGAGAAGCTTTCTGTATTGTCTTTGGAGTGAATTAATTACTACCTCTGAAAGCATGAAGGAATGCAATTGTTTTATGACTCCCAGCATCTGCCAAAGATCTGAGGTCTATGTATTTTCACAGGTAGATGCTAAATACTGCTAGCTTCCAGTAGTGGGGGGTTTCACTTGGGATAGAGTCAGATGATAAGAAATTATGTCATTCTGCAAGCTGTCAGAGCAATAATATTTGACATATTAACGTGAGAGGTCTCTTAGAGAGACAGAGCATTCTGTATTGCATCTTGGACCTGGCAACAAGACCCATTCACCACATCTGCCTTGCTCTGTAAGCAAGTTTCTAGGGTATAGTAACGATCTTAGATACAGTCAGGAATATAGTGAAGCTTAGTTAAGATACTTTATTTCTTTATTTATTTGAGATTGTCCTGCAATGTTGTTTTAAATATTTCCTTTGATTTTGAATTCTGATGTTATTGTGAATATATACTGAGTATTTTCTTGTTCTTTTATTATTTATTATTAAGTATTTTTAAACTTTTCATTGTGGCTGATCTGTCTAGAGATATTTAAGTTTTGAGAGTACTTGCTTATTTATTTGGGGACACTGTGTGGACCACTCCTAATAGCCTTGCTCTTTGTCAAACTACCATTTGTATTAATATTAATAATATTAATATTAATATTACACAGTAAGATTGGACAGCCTTTGTTAAGGCCTTAAAGAGGCTGATAAGGAGTTGGCTGGTGGCAGTGATAACTACCTTATAGTCTGGGCAAAAGGGGGCATAACTGGTAAACCTGTGCCCGCCTTTCCCAGGTATATGTTTGTGTGTGTGTGTGTGTGTGTGTGTGTGTGTGTGTGTGTGTGTGTGTGTGTGTGTGTGTGTGTGTGTGTGTGTAAATCAAACCTCAAAGAGTGTGTGTGTCAGCTACTTGGGCCGGAACACGAAGCACTGGTTGCACAGAGAGGGTGCTGGAGGTCTTGGCTTAGCTACTCAGCTGACATCTCAACTCTATAGCTGTGTCAGCAGGGAGTCTTACTGTGGATCTGGAGAAAGAGGGAGAAACCAGCCCTGGACTGACTGTGGTCTCTATGTACTCTTAAGGGAAATTTTACTTGTTGCAGACAGCTGCATCTGGAAATACTGTGTGTGTACCTGTTGTCCTCCCAGTGTACATCCCCCACTGTTGCCAGTGGTGAGGATTGAGGCTCCTTGATTACTGGTCCAGTGGTGGGGTGTCACAAAGACTACAGTAGCAGCCCATAAATATTATATTAAAAATATAATAGTAAACTTTAAGAAACTAATTTGCACAGTTGGAACAAAAAAATCAATCAACAAGGCAAAGACGTGCTGTGACACAAACAGCTATACATCACCCAACCAAACAATTGAAACCACAAACCTTTTTTCAGCAGTGATATCACTATGTAAATGAAGCTCAGAATGGAAAAAGAAGATTTAATTTTAAAAAGATAAAATATGCACAGATTATTTAAATTTGCTTAAAACAAACCAGGCAACAAAACTGCAAACATGTCTCAACTTATAATACCTATATTAAATAATGATAAGTAAACAGGGGAACTTTTCCCAGAAATGCTGAACAGTGTAGCAAGGAAAACAAGCAATTAAGGATCAATAATAGCCATAGCGCCTTTTTAAGCCTATCCAGTCATGCCCCAGTTTCCTCAATTATAAATGCCCATGGGCTAGAATGGCTTTGGTATATTCCTGTCCCTTAGGGCATCTACAAGCTGCCCCTATCAATAAGGGACACTGGTCCAAATTGTGTTTGAATAGCCTTAGGGAAGAGCTCTGCTTCACATAAATGGGAATCGCTCGCGCGTGTGTGTGCGTGTGTGTGTGTGTGCGTGTGTGTGTGTGTGTGTGTGTGTGTGTGTGTGTGTGTGTGTGTGTGTGTGTGTGTGTGTGTGTGTATGTGTGTGTGTGTGTGTGTGTGTCTGTGTGTCTGTGTGTGTGTGTGTGTGTGTGTGTGTGTGTGTGTGTGTGTGTGTGTGTTGCACTAAGTTTTAAAAGCTGCACAGAAACAATTATAACAGTTTTAAAATATCCACAGAAATACTTATACTGTAGTAGTGTCATGTATCCCCCTTTCAGTGTTATAAATAAAAAGTAGGCCTACATTAAAATAAACTTAAAATCTTAACACATATCACTAAGAGACACTTAGTCGGGCAAAGAAACACGCACACACGTGCCCAAACACTCACACATACACACACACACACACACACACACACCATAAGCATCGCTTCACTTCTCAACACAGTAAAAAGTAAATAAAATAAAAGCAGTAAAGCAAACTGCATAAATCAAAGACAAAACTTCAGCTGTAAGCAAATAAAGCAGTAGGAGCATACTTTTGGCACTCTGTACACAGTTTTCAGTCTACACAGCAATGCAGCAACAGGCAGTTGATCACCAGCAAATAGGAAAAGGAGACAATTTTAAGAAACAGAAGTCTAAAATGGGGAAAAGGGATGAACAAGACCTGAAATAGCAAACTGAACAAAATATATGACAAACATCAACATAACAAATCCCAAAATACAAGAAAAATTATTTGCTGACTTAAAGAAGTCTAATGGGTGTACCCAAAGAAGGAAAAACACTAGCTAACAAGCAGCAGACATGCTTCAAACGGGAAAAGAAGACCCCCCCCCCCAAAAAAAAAAGATGTGAATGTACCAGAAATTAACTGGACGAACAAAGAAATTAAACTGCAGTTCAGAAGCAAATAATAGGGGCAGTTATAAGTCACAGAATGTATATAACATCAAGACATGATTGGTAACTTTGGCCAGCACAACTGATCAAAACAAACAAATGCTCTGTGTGTGTGTAAATTTTATATCCATACACACACACACACACACACACACACACACACACACACACACACACACACACACACACACACACACATTGTTTTATTCAAAATCAAAGAGTGATGACAGCTACTTTTGCTATATATATATATATATATATATATATATATATATATATATATATATATATGTCTACTTCATTACACCTACCGTTCATAACACCAACACTGAAATAACCAACACCAGAACAACGAAACATCAAAATCCCGAAAATGCTAAAAAACTAAACGTCACATTACCGAATAATAACAGTCCTGCATCTCCCGTGGCAGAAACATAGTGTAATAGCCCAAGTGCAATGCACTCATGCTATAGTAGTCTAATCATCAGTTTAATCATCAATTAAGCTATAAGTGCCGTAAATTCACACATAGTATATATATCTGCGTCAGGAAATGTTCAAAAACCCGCCAATGGTGAACTCACATTGTGCTATGCACCGAAGGCACAATGGCGGAATTAGAAATGGAAGCCCCAGGAGTGCTAAACAGCATTTATAACACTGTGGCATCCCAGAAGGGTAAACATCTACTGGTAATTGATGGCTACCTGTACCATCTGGAGAGGACATGGACCACAAAAAGATATTGGGGATGCAAATATAAAATGACAGATGGCTGCAAACGAAGAGCAGTAACTGTTGTCATGCCGAACGGGGATCGTTTAGAAAAGTCCGTTGCACATAATCATGTGAGGGATCCCGGAGAGTTGGAAAGGTATATTGCATGTAGTCAGTTGAAAACAAGAGCTATGTACAGTAGGGATACCCCATGCCTTATAGTAGAAGATGCGATAGCATCCACATCCGTAGATACAATCCACTGTATACCCCACAGAAGAGCACTCCTTCAACAAGTGGACCAGGTCAGATGCAAGAGAAGTGGAAAGGCTGGGAATTGCGACGTAACAGTAGCAACTATAGATTTCACAAAGTGCCCCCTGAAAGATGGGTGTTTCATTAGTAAAGTAATGTCTGATTCAACTACAGACACTTGGTAGTGTTCCCCACAATAGATAATCTACATTTACCAGAAAGGCTCATCCAGACTCTGCTACACTTTGCTGTGAAGGAAAGGTTAGTTTGCTGTTATTTTTTGTATTTCTGTATTGCCTTTCTATATTTTGAATACTGTAGTTTGTTTTCTTTACCTTGTGTTTTGCTTGCATTCTGTTTAACAGCATATTAAAACTTCAAAAGAGACCACAGCTCTCTCTGTTCTGAGTCAGGCAGAATTTTTCCCCTCCCTCCCACCCATTTAAGTTGTCTTGTTAAATACCACTGTCTTTCTAGTTGCCCGCCTCTTATGTTAATCTGACCATATATCTCATTTCTCTCTACTTTCACTGGCTTATGTGAGTAATCACAAAACCATCACTTTTGAAATCCCACCCGGTGAATTATTTAAATTTATTGGCCATCCTACAGTATTTCATAGTACCAAAATACAACAGTAACCACCCCTTTCAGTCCATCTTGCTGTTTTCAAAATAGTAACTCTCCACTAAACCTTAACTTTTTAAACAGGTAAAACTCAAGTTACCTACTTTCATATCTAACTTCTCTAGTGCACACTGCAGAGTGCATTCTTTTCAATCTTACCTTTAAGCATCCCTGTTACTAGCACTTTCTCTAATACCTAAAAAGATCATCTGTACTTGACTCCAAGTAGACTTTTCTCTATCTGTTAAACCTAGCACTTGCTCCTACAGTACTTATTACCTTGATACGGCACTCTTATAGATAGCACCCCAAAAGGCAAACCCCATTTCTCAGTCACTCCGTCCCCGGAATCTCTTTTAAAGTTTTTTTGTCTAGTCCTTCTAGCATGTCGAGGGATCAGTTGCTAGTGTCCTCTCCTGCTCAGCTGATGAACCTGGGAATATTGAGGCAATGTTACAATTGCCTCATGTACACAGACAACCCTCTCCTCCTCCCACAAAACACAAATACATGCGAGAGATGCAACTATACAGCCAAACTGGAGGCTGAGCTCTCTCAACATAGGACTGGCAAGACCAGTCAGGAGGAGAAGGTTACCACACACACTATAGACCCAGTCTCACATAGTACCATCACAACCTCAAATCATACACAGAAACACACAAAGACATACTCGGCGGCTCTGATCAAAAATCTACCAAAACAGCAGAGGCCACCAAAGCAGACACCCAAACAACCACCACCTCAGAACACAACACCTGCAACACATAGACCTCACAGTCAGAGTGTCAAACAGTCACAGCCCTTAAGGCCAAACACAATGCCAGACACACTAGTCATTGGTGACTCCATAGTCAGACACACTGACGTCCCGCTCACCAGACTGAGTAAGGAGAAGGTCACAGTAAGCTGCCTGTCGGGCGCTAGAATCCGCCACATAACGCAAGCACTCAGGTCTCTCAACAGCAGGTACAAATATGACTCAGTCATTGTCCACGCTGGTGTAAACGACCTGAGACGTACCTCCTTGGACTACATGAAAAGAGACATTGAGGAGCTCTCTGATTATGTAGCCCAGGCAGGTATGACCCTGACCTTGAGCAGTATCCTACCTTCACCAAGAATGATGCCACAATACAGAGATAAGATGATCAGCTTTAACAATTGGCTTAAACTCTGGTGTCATTCAAAGGGGATCCAATGTCTGTCTGCCTGGGATGACATGCTGGACAAGCCACGCTGCTTCAAGGGACGGCTTGCACCTGTCACCCTGGGATTCGGATATTGGCAAAGGCTCTTGCCACCCCATAGTGCCTTTTTAGGCAAGGCTCAAATTCTAAACCTACCACCCTAGAACACAAAAAGGAAAAAACTAAGGGTAATGCTGCTCAATGCCAGAAGTCTAAATCTCAAAATGCACGCACTCGAGGCCCTTCTCAGTATGGAGAACATCGATGTCTGTGCAGTGACAGAAACCTGGTTCAAGGCTCCTGAGAGCACCCCAGCACTATCAGGTTTTACCTCTTATCATGCGTTCCGGCCCCAAAATCCGGACAATACCAAGAAAGGAGGGGGGGGTATCCATATTCATCAAAGACACCCACACCTCAAGACTGGTGGCAACGCACGATGCATCGGAGACCGTCCAGGTGCAATTAACCATAGGCAAGACTGCTCTGCAAATTGTAGCATGTTACAGGCCACCCTCACAAACTCAGGAACCTCACATGGCCTTCCTGAAAACACTAGAGGGGATAAATGTATCACCAAACACCATCATACTAGGTGACTTCAATTACCCTAATATAGACTGGGAACACTACTCAAGCCCAAACACCCTAGCCCAAAAGTTCCTGGAATTCATAAACTCAAATGCCATGGAACAACTAGTCACCATCCCCACAAGAGGAGAAAACATACTTGATCTCATCATCACGAACATGGGAGCACAATGTTCAACACCGAAGTATACCCCTCACTGGTGAGATCAGATCACAAACTAATCTCGCTGGAGGTCCTCATCCCACCCCACCTGAAATAAAAGACCACAGTAAAGAACTTCTCGAAAGCCGACTTCACACTTCTAAAGACTAGTGTGGTCTCCTTTAAGGCCCCCGAGCCGACGGAAAACAGTACCCAAGCCGCTGAATCACTTACAAATGCCTTCTACCAGCACCTGCAGGACTGCATGGATAAGGCAATCCCAAGCAAAACAAAGACTCTTTGTACCAAAGCAAGCGTCCACTCTGGTGGACCCCAGCCATAAACAAACTCTACAACAAAAGGAGGAAGCTACTACAAGATAGAGCAAAATCCTTAAAAGGTAAGACACCCTTGATCACTATAAGTAAAAAACTAAGAGCTCTCATAAAATCGTCCAAAGCAAATTTTGAGAGAAAAATAGCTAAAGACTCAAAAGACAATCATAAGGCCTTCTTTAGCTATGTTAGAAACCTGGGAGGAAACTCCCAGATATGCTCAGAACTAGTTCAAAATGATGTGAAGATTACTGATCCTACAGACATTGCCAACATACTGGCTGACAGGTTCAGTGCAAACTTCTCCCCTCCCCAAAGGAGAGATATCTATACCAAGCGATTGCAGCCCCCAAACATCTCCAACGCCCAAGTGAGAACTGCTCTCTCCAAAGCAAAAAACACAGCATCCATGGGACCTGATGGTGTCCCCGGCTGTGTGCTCCACGAACTCAACGAGGAATTAAACCCACAGCTAGGACAGCTGTTTAATCATAGTCTTACCTCTGGATACGTACCCAGGGAGTGGCGCACTGCAACTGTGGTCCCACCACAAAGGCGGTGCCTCCACCGACCCTGGAAATTACTGGCCCATTAGCTTGACAAGCCTTATCTGCAAAGCCATGGAGAGGATCATAATGGACCTCATAAATAAAGACATAGGGAATTTGCAGACTTTGGATCCATCCCAGTTTGGCTTTGTCAAAGGCAGATCATGCCTTCTAAACTTGGTTGACTTTTTCGAAACAGTCACCAAAGCCATTGATGAGGGAAATGCAGTCCATACAGCCTACCTCGATCTGGCGAAGGCCTTTGATACAATACCCCACTCGGGTATCATTGAAAAACTCATCAGCTTAAATGTTAACCCATACATCACAAGATGGGTTGCAAACTGGCTGAGTGACAGAACCCACAGGGTCAGAGTTGCTGGCGCCATGTCAGACTCAAAGCCTGTCACAAGTGGTGTACCACAGGGCTCAGTCCTGGGCCCACTCTTGTTTGGCATCTACTTTTCAGTACAAGCAAACACAGGAGGGTTATGGCTGACAAAGTTTGCAGATGACTGCAAACTGGGCCATAGTAGAAAACACATCTGACACAGATATCCTTCAGAAGGGTCTCACAGAAGCGGATAACTGGTGCCAGAGCCATGGCCTAAAGTTAAATGCCAAAAATGCATAGTCATACCCTTCGGGAAAAACAAGGTTACCCCTAGCTACCAAATAGGTGGCAATCCACTGAGTACAGAAGAAGTTATCAGGGACCTGGGGACCCAGGTTGATAGTAGTCTGTCATTCGACACCCATGTAGCTAAAGTAGTTAGGAAGACCTTCTACATTGCCCACCTTATCATGAAGGGATTCTCATCTAGATCAAGGGAGGTCATAGTCTCCCTATACTCATCACTCATCAGACCAATGATTGAGTATAATGCCCCATTCGGAATGTATCTGACCCGACACTTGCAGCAGCTGGAGAGGCCACAAAAGTTCCTCACCAAAAGGATAAAGGGTCTCAAACATCTGTCCTATGCTGCCCGACTGAAAGAACTCCAGCTCTATTCAGTCGCCACCGCTTGCTCAGAGGTGACCTTTGCCTAACATACAAGGCCATGTCAAACCCAGATTTGATGAATATGCTTCACCTCAAAAATCTAGATCCGTCAGAGCCACAAGGGCGGAGACTTAAACCTCGACACGGCTATTAATAGGGGCGTGCTGGAGGGATAGATTCATCACCCAAAGACTCCCTATGCTGTGGAATAAAATCCCGGTATATGTGAGGCAGAGCACCTCGCTGGCCTTGTTCAAGAGAAATCTTGACCAATGGATGGGAGATTGCAGATATACCCCAGGGATTACCTCAGTGTCACTGCTCAACAGAGGCACAGCAAAATAATGGGTATAGTTCCCCATACTAAAGGGGTGACGTAAGCCACAAAACTATGGGCTAGGCTTGTAAATGCCCTCGGGCAGATAGCCTAGTATGAACCTATGACCTGATTCGTGCCTCCATTTGGTCAATGGATGGTACGTTTTTCAGTAAAGCTGGAACTGTTCAGCAGCTTTATAGTCTGCATGGGTAAGTACGGGAGTCACAGTAAGTCTGTGCCATTAATCTACTCACTCATGGCGAAGAAATCCCTCAAGTCCTTTAATTATCTGTGGCACAGTATATTGTACCTATTTGCAGAGAATGAATTGGAAGTCCCAGTGTGATATGTGCTCTGTGACTTTGAAATTGCCGCCTTAAAAAGTGTTACACATAATTTACCTGCTGCACACCCAAAGGGCTGCCTATTCCACTTTGGGCAGAATGTGTGGCGAAAAGTCCAATCACTGGGTTTAGCCTCACTATATAACAGATCACAAGCATTCCAACTGGCCATCAGGTCCCTTGTGGCTCTTGCATTTGTGGATGAGGGTGACGTGCAGACTACATATGAACTGTTGAAGGAAATGTTTCCCATAGAAGGAAAGGAAGTCCTTAAATATTTTTCAGAGTGGTATGTTTACAGGAGGCAGTGGAAATTCAACACCAGACTGACCTCATGTATGACTTTTCCCCCACTCTTCCCGATGTCATTCTGGAACAGCAGGGAATTGAATGACTTAAGCTTACCTAGGATGCAGAATTCCATTGAGGCCTGGCATAGTAGACTGAAATGTCTCCTAGGTGGAAGAGGTACGGACATATCAGTGTTATTAACTACAGTGGTGAGGGAACAACACCGTATAGATGAGTTGCGAGTCCGGCTGTCTACAAGTTATGTTCCTTCACCTAAAAAGAGGAAGCTTATCTTGAGGCATGAACAGTTCCAGGCTGTGTTGTTGAATAAGGAGGAATAGTCTCCTTTAGAGTTTGTTAGGGTGATTGCCAAACATTTGAAAATGTGAGCATAGTGTTGTCACTAGAGGGTGTTGCCGTCATGTACTTGAATAGCAGTCTGACATTGAATGCATAACGCTGCTCGTGACTTATACTTTTTGGTATGGATGGAGTGAATGATGTATTCTCATAGGATTTACGTACATTTTAAAGACTTGATGACAGTACCATGTTTCCTTTTTGGGTTCTTGACAGGAGATGCCTGCTACAGACAAGTGCTGCCGATCAGCTGTTTGGAGCATATTATTTGGATAGTTTACGTATATATGTTGCTGACACTACCTCTTTCATGATAATATTGTTGGCAGTTACATTCCCAACTTTGCAGATGACATTGCAGTGATATGTACGTAGCACTACTTCCCTTTACTGAGCTGTCGGTTTTACTGGTGTCGACATTTTGCATTTCAATCTTTAGCATTTTCAGGATTTTTATGTATGGTTGTTCTGGTGTTGGTTATTTCAGTGTTGGTGTTATGAACTGTCGGTGTAATGAAGTAGACCCATATATATATATATATATATATATATATATATATATATATATATATATATATATGTGCACTTTATAATTTCAAAATACTGAAATCCTGAATTTCATTATTTCAAAACCATAAAGTCGAACGTCCCAAATCCCGAAACTACAAAATCACGAAACACAAAGTCACAAACAGAAACACACCATACACCGCACAACACATACATCATCCAACCCACAGCACAACAAACAAAACACACAAACACAAAAACACAAACAAACCTATATTACATATAAGCAGGGGGGCAAGCCCCCCTGCTCCCCCCTACTTATATATACTAACTCTGAGATTGCACGGACAGACACAGAAAGGAAACTCACACCCACACATTCTACAGTCCCTCGCACACATACAAACATCACACATATACAAACACCAACACATCGAGCACTTACACACCCATACTTTCACCTGCCTACCCTAACCCACATGTACAACTACCAATCACATTCACACACACTCAAACTCCCACACAAAACCCTTACAAAACACTCACTTACCTTAAATTACACCTAAATCCATACACAACACGAAACACCATCCACTCACAACACCGCATGTAACGTACCGTAAAGCCATAACTGCGAATTCCAGATATTCAGATTTGCGATTATGCACTTTTGCGATTTTAAAGGTTCGACTTCATAATTTCGGGAAACTGAAATTTGGGATTTCAGTATTTTGAAATGATAAAGTGAACCTGTATATATATATATATATAATTGTTGTCTTTCGGCTTTTCCCGGTTAGGGGTCGCCACAGCAGAACTCTGGTTTGCTAATGATTGGCAGTAGATTTTCATGAACACCGAGGTGCCAGCCCGACGTTCCACCTTCAACGAAGGCACGCCCATTTACGCATGTCTTTCGAACGCCCACCCAACTGCGGGGAGGGATATATATATATATATATATATATATATATATATATATATATATATATATATATATATATATATATATATATATATATGTGTGTGTGTGTGTGTGTGTGTGTGTGTGTGTGTGTGTGGCACAATCCACACTTTCACGAATGTTACTTGTGCCATTAATGCTGTCAAACACTGTGGATGTACTGTATGCATCACCGAAACAGGTAACACACATGCATCTGGTGTAACATCTTGATGGGGGGTCTGCACCATCAGACATTAATGTTTATGCCACAAAAAGAACTCCTAGGTATGGCCAGTAAGATGTGTGACAGCTCACTGTGGTAAACATGGTACACTTCAGTTACACATTAATATATGTGTAGGGAGGTGCATGAAGAAGAGTGCATTGTACTCAGTTATTGGTGTGTCGAAGGCTGTGAACTGTGGAGGTATTACAGCCTGTGATGTGGCTGTCCTTCACATACTCAGAAGTTGTGTTACATATAAGAAAGTAGACAGCACTGTAGCCACATGCTGGTGGACACTTCACTTAACATCTTCCCCAGGGCACAGGTCACATACCTATTGGTCTGATTATGGGGCGTGATGTCTACATTATACTTGGGTTGTGTATTTGTTTTCTTGACATAACAAATCCCCCCATGTTTTTGTGTCATTGCAGGTGTTGTCATGGCTGTGGCAGCAATCTTTGGTGTGTGTTGATACCATCTGTGTTATACTGATATCACAGTTGGAGTCAATGATTGCACACAATCTGTAGTCCTTCAGACAGCTGTTTGGATACAGTATGTGTATGTCATTTGTGATGTCTGTGACTAAAATAATGGACAGGAAAGGACCTAGCAGGCAGCCCTGATGTACGGACCTGATCACTGGACCTGAGTTATAGTTCACTTCACACATTTCAACGTATTTAGATGCCACGTATGTGATACAATAGTCTCCCCACTTGGTGATATATGTGTTTATGGCCACATCTGACAGTGTTGAGTGAATACCTCAGTATGGATTGTGTCAAATGCCTTGGGCTTGTCAAGTTCAAAAGGATGATAGTATAGTCATCATGCTTGCCCTTGATGACCTGTTTGAGGACATCTAACAGAAGTAACAGACACAGTGTATCATTAACAACTCACACAGCTCTGTTGCACACAGCTGGGTTATTACTAGTGTCCATTTAGAAAAAGTCCATGATGAAATGTTGGTCTACCTAACAGATGAGAAGAGTTAGCATGTGTCTATACATGTACATGTCAGGTGCTGCTTCCCAACTCAAATGGATGCTTGTTGATGTACACCCTTCTACAGGAACACAGTTGGTGTGGAGGGTGTGTTGAAGTGTGTATTCAACTATGTCAAGAAGGTTCATATGCTGAGTCACGCAATAGGCAATCTGTGATGTTGTCACAGCCCATTGGTTCTGTGTGATAGGCCTGGATGAATGTAAGACAGTGCATACTGGCTATCCTGATCTGGCCAAGGGTTTGGACACAGTCCCCCATGCAGATATCATTGAGAAAGTCTCCAAGCTCGGGATTAACCTTTAAGTTACTAGATGGGTAACTAATTGACTCACTGACAGAACACATACTGTCAAAGTTGGTGAATCAACCTGTAGCAGTAGAGCTGTCACCACTGGCCTACCCCATGGATGTGTGCTTGGCCTTTACTGTTTGGAATCTATTAACTGATAGCTCAGGCTAAAGTATATGGCCTTTGGCTTTCTGCATTTGCTGATTCTTTAATATCAGGTGCAATCACTGAGTCCACCTGTGATGATATACTGCAGGAGGGGCTAACACAGACAAATGATTGATGACAAAGCCACACAGTCTACAAATTAATGCAAAAATGTGTCTTTATTTTGTCCATCTGCAAAGTGGTATTCCCTGCTAATTACAACACTGACAATAGTCCCGTATGCTGAAACCCAGTGGTGCAAGCTCTGGGAACATACATAGATAGCAGTCTGAACTTTGACCACCAAGTGTCCACACTGGTATTGAAATCCAATGTTGTGCACATAGTAAGTCACACCATCATATTCAAATCTGAGGATTATATTACAGCACTGTACTTGAACCTCATCAGAACACTAAAAGAGTATAATGCTGTCTTTTTCATGTACCTCACCAGATACATGCAGCAGCTGGAGAGACCACAGGGTTTTTTCACCAAGCTGCTGCATGTGTCTTGTGAGGTACTTGCAAAAGAACCTTCAAACCATGCCTTGACATATATGGATAAACTGAAAGCCATGTCACTATAATCTGTATATAATCTGTATCTTATAGGATGAGGTGACTTCTGCCTGGCCTACAGGCCAGTCCCTGACCCTGCCCTGGTGGGAATAGTGCATATCCACAAATCAGATATAGCTGATGACACCAGCAGTGTTTGGTGAGGAGAATATGCTAATAAAAGTGTCCCACATACTGGTGTAAAAGGCTCACTGTAGTGTCAAGAGCAAAGACAGACACACACACACGCGCACACACACACACACACACACACACACGCACACACACACGCACGCTCGTGCGCGAGCCCGCACATGCACACCAGTTGACTGCAGTGAGGAATATAACCCCTACCTATCTAAGTACACAGACTACATAACTTTAGGTTTAAAGCAAGTGCCACAGCTCGTCTGACTTGGAGTGTCTTTGACAGCACTTCATAGCTGATGACATCAGCAGTGTCTGATGAGGAGTGGATGGTAATAACAGTGTCCCTCATGCTGGTATAAAAGACTCTCTGCAATGTCAAGCAATAGCACACACACACACACACACACACACACACACACACACACACACACACACACACACACACACACACACACACACACACACACGCTCACACCAGTTGACTGTAGTGAGAATAGAACCTCTACCTAAGTACACAGACTGCAGAGTTCAGTAATTTACGCAAGTGTCATGGCACAACTCTGACTTTTACAAGGCTGCAGGACAATTTATAGTGTATGACATCAGCAGTCCATGATGGATAGAAGATGTTGGGAGGCCTGCAAGAAAAGGATATGTAGGCATGTGCAGGTGTCAAAATACTGTCAGTGCTTGGGTTTGGAATGGTAACTGTAGGATACACAGTTATGCTCTTCTGGCTAGATGCATGTACACACACACACACACACACACACACACACACACACACACACACACACACACACACCATGGACTGCAGTGAGAAGAAAACCCCTACCTAAGTACACAGACTACAGGGCTCCTTTATTTACACAAGCACCATGGCACAAGTCTGACTTTTACAAGGCTGGAGGACAACATATAGTGGACAACATCAGCACTGGCTATAGGAGAAAAGGTGATGGAAGGCCTGCATAGGTTCATAGGAGGTTACTAGGCTAATGGCCATAGGGCCTTTACAAGCTTAGCCATGTAAAAACCCAAGTATCCTTATTGAGCATAGTTAGATGGTCATTGTTAGCAGAATAGTTTTTTGATCAGCACCGATGGCCCCTATCCATGAGGGAGATTGGTGCCAACCCTGGCGTGGCTTTACAATCACCCATCCAGTTGTCAAGGTTGTGCTTGAGTAGGATCATTGAGGAGCACTGCTTCACATACAGTGGAGCCTATTTTACAGAGGAGAGGCAATCGCTGGGAGATATAGCTGTCTGTCCAACATGTTCTGTTTATGTCACAGGTGAGGTTAAGATCCCTGGAGCAAGTTATTCTTGTCCCATTTGATTTGCAGATGTCCAGGGTAGGGTCTGAGACTGCTCTGCAAGCCAGGCATAGGTTGCATCTCAGCAGCTTGTATGATATTGAGTACAGTGACAGGTCTTTCTTTCAATATATGTCATGTTTTGGGGGCACTGAATTCTCCTGGCCAGAAATGTCTGTGTTTTCACCAATTTCTGCAGGTGTCTGGTGAGGTACATACAGAAGGGAGCATTTTACTCAATTACTGGTCTGATAAGAGTTGAGTGCAGTGGAACTATGACATCCCTGGTCTTGTATGTGATGCCCTTATTTATGAGGTAGGTGCACAATGTAGAATGTGTGTCTTAACACTATGGACATAAAGTGATTGAAGTTTAGATTATCATCATATATCTTATGTTGTGTATATCATAATCAGCAGGGGTACTTTTTTGTAAAGGGGCAATAAGGTATTGTTTTGCTTTAAGCTTCAGTCTGTGAGTTTGGCACCAATCATTTGTCTGTGTCAGCATTTCTGTAATATGTTAAGATTATTGGGGGACTCTATATGATTGCACCCAGTTGGCAGTCATCTGCAAACTTGATAAGCCACAAGCCATCTACCTTTGCCAGGACTTCAGAGAAATAGTTTCCAAACATTTGTGGGCCCAGCACAGATCCTTGTGGTATTCGACTGGTAACTGGTCTATTTGTGGAAGTAGACTCCCCAACTTTGACAATGTGTGTTTTGTCAGTGAGCCAATTGGCTGTCCATCTAGTAATGTTTGGGTTAATCCCCAGATGGTAGATTTTCTCTATGATACATGAATGGAGGAGTGTGTCAAAGGCCTTGGCTAAATCAATGTAGGCAGTATGTCCTGTTTTCCCTCATCCAGGGCTTTGGGGACATTATCAAAGAAGTTCATTAGGTTTAATAAGCAAGATCTACCCTTGACAAAACCAAAATGGGTCAGGTCAAGTGAGTTGAAGGTCACTTGTGCCCAGTGGAAAAAATCCATGTTGACCGCCTTAAAAAACTCCAGCTATACTCTGTCTCATATCGTCTACTCAGAGGCGATCTCTGCTTAACATACAAGGCCATGTCAAACCCAGAGCTGTTGGACATGCTACACTTAAAGAAATCCCAATCCCTCAGAGCCACACGCTCCAGGGATCTAAACCTTGTCATCACAATAAACAAAACATGCTGGAGGGATAGGTTCCTGACCCAGAGACTCCCCAGACTCTGGAATAGATTGCCCATACATGTCAAGCAGAGTGCCTCTTTGGCCCTCTTCAAAAGGAACCTTGACGATTGGATGGGAGAAAGGAAATTCACCCCAGGGATCACGTCAGTCGCCCTACTAGACAGGGGTCCAGGGAAGTAAATAGTGTGGGAAGAAATAGCCAGGGAATTGTTATGGCTAGGCTTGTATAGGCCCTAGGGCTGATAGCCTAGTACCAACCTATGAACCATAGCCTTGCAGATAAGGCTGGTTAGGCTTATGGGTCAGTAGTTCCCAGGGTCAGTTGATGGATATGTAGGCATGTTCAGCTGTGAAGATCTAGTTCTGCATTTTAACAGATTGATGTGCATTGCATATCACAAAACATTTTTTATTAATTTAAGTTATGTAGTTGATATATGTGAGAAAGAAAGTACTGAGACACCATGGTTGCTGTACATGGGGGGAGACAAGACATGGCTGGATTGTAAGTATGTGACATATTCTTAGATAGGGCATTCACTTTGTTATGTTTCTGTATGTAATTTCATGGCATAAAGAGTAAATGGACAGCAACAGTAGTAATATATGCTAATAGTGATTTTGTATAGTGCAGTGGTGAGCAGTAGCAGGTTTGCACATCAGTCAGCAAAGTGTTTGCACATGCGGGCTACACATTTTCATTACTTTCCCTGTTTGTGCATAGTTAAGCAGTGTGCAAATGTGAGGTGCATTGCTAAAAGGCGGAGGGTTAGTATTGAATTTGTGATACACACCTGCTGCAGCAGATGTGGCAGCAGATGTAAATGCACTGACACATTTATTTTTGAGCCCAGATGATACTGGGTGCCCATTTTTTTTTTTTTTTGAGTAAGAGAGGAATGTTGGGTAAGGGACATAGGTATGTCTGGGTCAGGTAAGTTGGGTAGGTGAGGAAGCCAATGCAAACAAATAAGACAAACAAGACAAGAGACAGGGAACGTGAGGGACACAAAAGGTTTTGGGACATCATGACTGGGATGGGGGGGGGGAGACAACACAGGCTCATGACTGTCAAACTTGGAGACAGTGAGAATTGAGTCCTCACTCACTGGACTGTCATCACTGTCCCCTTACCCCCCTGGCAGCTAGAGTGCTTGACTTCTTCTCCTCCTATGGCCTGTGAGGGAGAACAGCGTCTCAATTTGGCATAGGCATACACCAGTGGTATGGTGCATGACCCTATGCACCAACCCTGGCATCTCCTGGCAGGTGATAAAATCCCCACCTCTGTCACTCCTCCCAGAGGGTACCATTGCACCAGTTGCCGGGGCAGTACTACCTGAGGTTGCAGATAGTGCAGGGGCAGCAGAGGCAGTGGTGTCAGGTTGGCTCCCAGACATGGTGGGCATCAGTGCTGGAGCCAGTGGAGTTGGGGCAGGCTGATCCACTGGGGCTGGCCTACCTCGCTGTGCTGTGGAGCATTTAGTGATGTAGTACAGATAGATGACATGGAGACATTTTGTTGACACATAATAGAAAGTAAAAATAGAGATAAGGGTTGGGGTGAGATAAAAAAAGAGGTAAAATTAGTACCATCATATGTGACATACAATGCATTAACACAATTATACAACTATTTTATCTGCAGTATGACATTTAAGTATATGTCCTAACAAATGTACACTGTAACTACAGATTGCAGACAGTAATCCTTCAAATGTGCATATATTGCCCATATGTGTGTTCCAGTTATACAGATTACAGTTAACAGCAGGGCAGGGCATTTGTGCCAGTTATGTAGAGTTTAAGTTAATATAAATATTATTAAAGAAATGCAGTTTTGTATAGTTCTGATTAGTGGTATTTGAACTGCAACCTCTGACTACAGACTAATATTTGACTCCTAAAGTTGATTTCTGGTACAGAGTAATGCGCTCATACTTGCTTTTATAGTTAGGATATGCATGGTCAGTTTGCTACAACTGTATAAAAAAGACAAAAATCTGTCTTTAACATTTAAAGCTACAATAACACTTCTAATGCGCTGCATACATACCACTTGCTTCCCCTAGTCTTTCCATTTGAGCAACATGTGCCTGTCCATTGAACTCACATTTGGTGTTAGCCGAGGAAAGAACAGAAAAGAACAGAAGAGCATTATGCATACCAGTATTTCCTGTATTTAACTTTCTAACTATTACAACTACTTTCTTATGATCATACTTAACACAGCTGTAGGATGTCCACAATCTCAAATTCATTCAACCAGTGGTTGAAGGTATCCCTTCTATACCTGTGTAGGTCACGAAAATGATGCCTACACTGCTCTCCAGTTTGCAGGATTCCAGTAGCACTGGATACAATCTGAGCCAAACTATTCCACACCTCACACTTATACTGGGAGCCAGAATATTCCCCCTGCAGAAGCATTTGGCTGTGGCACTTCACCAGGAGTCCAGTAAATATCCTGGACTCCTGGACAACCCCACTTCTGTGCCCTAAATTGGACACCTTCCCCTCTAATGCCGGACATGTCAAATATCCAAACTAGAGCAATGGCAATTACAGTTATCGATTTTACTGGTAATGCGCAAACCCGAGCAACAATACCAACTGCATTTGCACGAACAATTCTGACCTCTTGTCTAATTCTCAAGAGAAAGTATATATGGTTAATAGTTCCGGATGACGCATGAAGATAAAGGAAGCAGAAAGTATGTGAACACACAAAAGCTCTTACTATAAGTTTTTAATTCAGATTGAAGACCTAACACTGGTTAAATGACTTGCATACCAGATGGGTAGTATGTGATAGGTTTCTGTACTTTTCACTGTTGACATGTACAGGAATCAATGATGAATGTAAAGTGTAAGGAAGTAGTTTGAAAGGGTGAGCATAGACAGAAAGGTGGAGATTTACCACAGCCAAATGGAAATATATGCATTTGGGCATATCAACCTTGGTGTAAACTATCAGCTGGGGGAATAGAATAAATGGCATCAGAGCAGAAGAAGGATCTAAGAGTAGTGACAGCATCTGGAATGGACCACTATGAGCAGTATGAGAGGGCAATGCCAGAAGAAAAGAGAATACATGGGATGTATCCCCAGGGGAAATATACTTCAGAGGGAATAAGGTAATTCTCTCAGTTTACCAAACTCTTTTAAAGCCACAAGTTGTATATTGCATGGAGATTTAGAGGCTATATAAGGAGCAAGACATCATATTGTTGGAAGGAGTCCTAATGAAAGCCACCAGAAAGGTTCAGTTGATAGTTATACTGTAAATATGATCAAATGCCAGAGGAGCTGGAGTTTTTCTTAACAGGGACAAGGAAAAACACAGGAAGACACAATATCAGTGCGTAGCATCAAAGTGGTGAAATATAAAGGGGTTATAATCATATGAAGGACAAAATAAGGAAAACAGGGTAAAGGCAGTGGATTAGAACAGCCATCTACTCTCTGGAACTGCTAGTGTACAGAAGAAAAAGTGCATTGATTATATTGTATGTAGAATTAAATTATTGCCACTTATTTTTACAAGGGTGAATGTCTAGATTAATACCCTTGGCTTAAATGATAAACAAGTGTTTGTGTAAGCAATTAGGCTTGAAAAATAAGTCAAAATGATGAAAGCCATGAAAAATGCCAAGCTTCTTACATCTGCAAAAATATTAGCTTTCTTTTTTCCATTAGCAAATGTTCACTGGGAGTCAAAAAGTTTGCTACTAAGGCAACCGCACTTTCTATTCTGAGTGCATTTTATACTGGTTCATTGTTGACTACTTTTACATGGAGACAAGCTGCCTGCTGGTGAAAGCAATACATCTTGAGAGTTCTGAGAATTCTTTGCTGAGGAGAATGCAAAATGTAAAAGTACAGTGGGAAGTTGTTCACTGAAAAGTAAAGTTTGAAATTATGGGAAGTTAATAAGAGATAGCAGCCTCTCTAACAGCCTAATTACTTTGAAGCATTCAGTAGAAGAGTGTACAAATTTTACTTAAAGATTGCCAGTGCACTTTTTCTTAGGGGTAAAAGTTAATGTTTTCTCGAAGCATACAATCTGTTTTTCACATCTGGGAGTGGAATAGAGATAAGAGGAGAACAGGCAGCAATCAGTATAAGCAGGAACTCAGGCTGTAGCTTGTGCATTAACATGGGTAACCTTAATTTTGGATTAGGTAATGCCTGTGAGTGCAGTTGTTGATTTGGAGTAATTGTTCCTCTCTGGCGGGTTAAACGTTTTTGAAGATATACATAGCTTTATTTGTTTTTTCTACGTTAATATGGGATGTGGTGTTTTGAAAATGTATTTAGCTTTTTTTTGGGGGGGGGTGTTCTTTAAAACAAAAACTCTTGAAAAATGTGACTTGGGTTCAAATGGAGATAAGAAGAAACAACTGTAGAAAAGATCAGCCTACCAATCATTGCTGCATGCATGCAACACAAAAGTTGTAAATACACAAAAAACTGACATGTATAATAGGTGGGAAAAAAAGCTTTTTATCATAATGGCTACACTGTCCCTATTATTTTGGGATGTAAATGGCTTTACAGTTGAAGACAAAAGGGAAAGAGTATTGAATTATATTAAGAAATGCAGAGAGCTAAATGGAAACACATTTGGAAATAAATGACTATGTGAATTTGACAAAGGAAGGCTCTCAGGATGGACCTTAAGCAGAATATCAGGTACAAAGGAAAAGAGGATTAATTATACTAATTGCTAGAGGGGCACCATTAATGATATAAGGGGAGGAGACATTAATGGCAGATTTGTGGTAGTAAGGGACTATTGGCAAGAGAGGAAGATTACACTAGCATGTATTTATATTCCACCAAAAACTGCTATCATGGAGCAACTGTTGGGAGAAATGATCAGCTTTCAGCAGGTTATATTACTTAAAGCCAGGGACTGGAACTTTATGTGTAATAAAGGGGATATACTAGGGGGGACCTAGAAAGAATATTTAACTAAAGAGGATAGATTTTTGAAGAAGTTTATGGAAATATTTGGTGTGGAAGATATGAACTCAGTAATAGGAAATTATACAGAATTCACATATTCCCCAGTTTACAAAAATGGGCTTGACTAGATAGAAATTATATTTCAAATGGACAGGTACATTTGATTGAGAACTCTAGCACCTATCTAATAACTATTTTAGATCCCGCACCAATAAAAGCAACATAAAAATGCAGGGTAATGAAGTAACAATTACATGTTAAAAAGGAGTTTAAGAAATAGGTAGTAGAAATTATTCCAGAGTTATGACAGAAGATAGTAATATCTTTGTAAGTTATAGCTAGTGAGTAGTCTAAAATGATAATGGAGTTTAAAAATAGGATATAAATGATAGAGAAAAAGATATGGTTAAGAAGTACTAGGAATTACTTAGAGGACCTGACAAAAGTTAAAGTATTGCGAATAAGTGCAATCTCACAGTACAAGAAAAGGTTCAAATGCAGAGTGCTAAAAAGAAAACAAGGGAGTATCTGGATAATATGCATGAGTTAAGAAACTATTTTTTAAAGATTTTTAACACAATAGCTTAGGCTGCTTTGCTTATAGCTTGATTGCTGCTATCTCATTTGATATATATATAATATATATATATATATATATATATATATATACCACTATTTTTTCTACTTTTGTTGATTTTGCTTCTTACTCTCAAAATGTGTATTCTTTGTATGGTTTACTTGACTGTTGATATATATTATACGCGTGTGTGTATAGATCTACACACACATTTTTTCTATATCTTGTTGTGCCTGCTGACCATCAAGCCTTGTTCTTTTGTACTCAGGATGGTTTACTCCATAGTGGTAGATCCACTAGGGCAAGAGCTGCCTGTGGAGCTCTCATTCAGACACCCTTGAGAGTGCTGACATACTGATTATGAGGGTATTTTCCATAGTCTAACACCACCTTTGGATGGGGAGGGAATATGTGACTAACATCACCATGAAGACCACAGTGTCTATCCCTTTTGCATTTGCTCAGTGAGGACTACCACCATTCAGCATTTTGATGAGTCATACACCCACCTCTAGGTCATATGCCTCACCCTTTCTTCCAATAGATTGCTGCAACATGAACAGCTGCACCTCCCAATGGTAGATTATAAAAGGTTGTTTCAGGCCCAAAGCTCCTAGGGCAACAGTGAGCACCACAAAAATAAAAATCACAATTGTTTTGAAATGCAGCAGTCCCCTTTTCCTTTTAAGCCTTTGGCAAAGAAACCCACCTAAAACACATTAATTTAAGGAACACAGATTGCCACACATTAAAATACATTTCTAATTGTGATATAAACAATTTAGCCAAAAGTGCATTTTTTGGATAATATCGGTGCATATTAATATAGTGGAGACAAAACCAGATTTAGTTACCTTAAAAAGAGAGAGAGAGAGAGAATGAACACAAATAGATCTATAGTACTATAATTTTAAGACAGATAATAAAGTGGGGAGAAAAAAGTAAAAAAAAAAAAAAAATTGAAAAAAGCATTGCATTCTGCATTTGCAAAATCAGTACCATTACATTTTGTTTGTCATTTTTATGTGCCAGCCTCCAGCAAGTGACATGTCCTGATTTGCATACCCAGAACACTGTGCTTTTAACATACAGTTGGTTTTCTTTTAACCCTCTTGCACATCTTGAAATGATGGTACTGTCAAAAAAATAAAAGAAGAATACTAGATAGCTTGTACCCACTATATTAAAAAGATTTGATCATGTATAAGAATGCCAGTTTAGGATTATGTTTAATTGTATGTGTCGTAGGTCCATAGGTGATTACTAGGCTAATGACCACAGGGTGTTTTGTTTAAACCTAGACATGCTTCCCAAGAATGAAGCTCTATACCTTGTGTCTTTGAGGCAAACACCTTAACCATTATGCCAACCCCCAACCTCTTGTCTGCACATAAGGCTGTGTAATTCAAATATTTTAAAGCTGATAATGCTGTTATTCAGTGTGCATGCTTGTGTATTCATTTAAAAAAATGAATAATTTTGTAATGAGTTGTTCTATGTGTTAAATTGGTTTGGTTTACACTGAAAGAGACACTGGGTATTTTTAAGCTTAAATAGGTTGCTAAGCATAACATGTTCCACCTGTATGTGGGAAAAGGCTTCTGTAGGCAGAACTGGGTGAAAAATCTGTTTTTTTTTTGCAGTAAGTAATTCCAAAAAACAGATGGAGTTATACTGCATCTAGTTGGAGTTGGGGTGGGGCTACTTCTGGCCTTTATCAGCCTCAGCAAAAAGTTGAGATCCCTCATCAAATCCTCTAAAGCTAGCAATGAAAACAGAATTGCAGCAGATAGTAAAAACAACCACAAGGCCTTCTATAGTTATGTAAAGAATCTACATGGCAATACCCATATTTGCTTTGAGCTACTGCACAATAGTACCGCCTATACCGAGCCAACAGATATTGCCAGTATACTGGCCGACAGATTCAGTGCTAACTTTACCCCCCCCCCCTCAGGACCAATCACAATACCAGTAGATTGCCAGGCACCCAGTATTACTGCTACACAGGTTAAAACAGCACTGTCCAAGGCCAAGAATACAGCTTCTATGGGACCTGACAATATCCCTGGCTGAGTTCTACATGAACTACAGAGTGAACTGGCACCTGAACTCAGGCTTTGTCCCTACTAAATGGCGCACTGCTACAGTCATCCTTCTCCACAAAGGAGGAGCGACTACAGACACTGGGAACTATCGCCCCATTAGCCCGATGAGTCTGATATGCAAAGCTATGGAACGCATCATCATGGACCAAATAAACAAGGATATAGGGAATCTCCAAACTCTGGATCCCACACAGTTTAGTTTTGTGAAGGGTAGATCATGCCTACTCAACTTGGTTGACTTCTTTGAGTCAGTCACCAGAGCTGTGGATGAAGGCAAGGTGGTTCATACAGCCTACCTTGATCTGGCCAAGGCCTTTGATACCATTCCCCACTCAGGAATCACAGAAAAACTCACTCACTAAGCTAGGCATCAACCCCTATATCACAAGGTGGGTTGCAAACTGGCTCACAGATAGAACCCACAGTGTGAAAGTAGCTGATTATTATACAAAGGTCAGTCTAATATTGATTTTAATCAAGACTCTTTGTTGAGAAAAAGTACTTTTATGCCCCTAAACAATTATGAGACTTTAATATTTGAAAGAATATGTGAATGTGAAATAAGAAAAGTTTTGGCAACTATTAACTACAAATGTGAAAACTTGACTCATGAGGAAAGAAATATTCTTACCAGCTTAGTTAGTGATAAAAATCTGAGATTTATGAAGTCCGACAAGGGTGGTGGGCTGGTTGTAATGACTCAGATAGATTATGTCTCCAAAATGTTTAATGTCCTCCAAGAAAAGGAAGCCAATCTGGTGGTCCCCTGCCATAAACAAACTTTAAACAAAAGGAAGAAACTGTTGCAGAAAAGAGGAAAATCCCAGGATGCAAAAAACTCCCTTACCAGCCTCAGTAAGAAGCTGAGATCCCTCATAAAGTCCTCCAAAGCTAGTTACGAAAATAAAATTGCCATAGATTCCAAAGACAACCACAAGGCATTCTATAACTATGTCAAGAATCTAAATGGCAATGCTCAGATCTGCTCTGAGCTACAACAGAATGGCATTAAATATACTGATCCGAAGAATATTGCCAATATCCTGGCAGATCAGTTCACCCCCCTCTCACCACCTAAACGGCCCATCTCAGTGCAGGAAGATTGCCAAATTCCAGTAATAACGGCCACACAGGTAAAAAACGCACTCTCCAAAGCTTAGAATACAGCATCCATGGGACCAGATGACATCCCGGGCTGTGTACTACATGAACTACAAAATGAGCTGGCACCTCACCTAAGTGTCATGTTTAGTCATAGCCTCACCTCAGGCTTCATACCCACTGAGTGGCGCACAGCTACAGTTATCCCACTCCACAAGGGGGGATCCACGTTGGATCCCAGGAACTACCGCCCCATCAGTCTGACAAGCCTGATCTGCAAGGCCATGGAACTTATTATCATGGAACTTATAAACAAAGACATTGGCAACCTTCAAACACTGGACTCCACACAGTTTGGGTTCATGAAGGGCCAGTCTTGTCTCCTGAACCTGATTGACTTCTTTGAATCAGTCTCCAGAGCTGTGGACGAGGGTAAGGCAGTCCACACAGCCTATCTGGACCTCGCCAAGGCTTTTGACACCATCCCCCACTCTGGAATCCTAGATAGACTTACTAAACCGGGCATTAATCCCTACGTCACTCGATGGGTGGCTAACTGGCCTACTGTCAGAACCCACACTGTAAAAGTAGCCGACTCCAAATCCAGCTCCAGACAAGTGACAAGTGGAGTACCTCAGGGTTCAGTCCTGGGACCACTCTTGTTTGGCATCTACTTCTCTGAAGTACAGGCCGACACTAAGGGACTCTGGCTAACAAAGTTCGCAGATGACTGCAAACTGGGAGTCATTTTTGAATGTTGATTGATGTGGATACTCTACAAAAGGGCCTTACAGAAACAGATGCTTGGTGCCAGAGCCATGGGCTCAAGCTCAATGCCAAGAAATGTATAGTTATGCCCTTTGGGAATAAAACATGTACCCATGAATTACCATATAGGTAGCAGTACACTAAACACCGAAAGTGTGATAAGAGACTTAGGGACACAGGTGGACAGTGGTCTCACTTTCGATAACCACATCGCCACAACAGTCAGGAAATCCTTCTATGTGGCACACCTCATCACTAAGGGCTTTTCATCCAGAAAAAAAGAGGTCATTGTCCCACTGTACTCATCCCTCATTAGACCCATTATAGAATACAATGCCCCGTTTGGTATGTACCTCTCAAGACATCTGCAACAACTAGAAAGGCCGCAGAAATACCTCACTTAAAGAATCACAGGCCTAAAGCAGATGCCCTACACTGACCGCATTAAAAAACTCCAGCTATACTCTGTCGCATATCTTCTACTCAGAGGCGATCTCTGCTTAACATACAAGGCCATGTCAAACCCAGAGCTGTTGGACATGCTACACTTAAAGAAATCCCAATCCCTCAGAGCCACACACTCCAGGGATCTAAACCTTGTCATCACAGTAAACAAAACATGCTGGAGGGATAAGTTCCTGACCCAGAGACTCCCCAGACTCTGGAATAGACTGCCAATACATGTCAAGCAGAGCGCCTTTTTTGGCCCTCTTCAAAGGAACCTTGACGACTGGATGGGAGAAAGGAAATTCACCCCAGGGATCATGTCAGTCGCCCTGCTAGACGGGGGTCCAGGGAAGTAAATAGTGTGGGAAGAAATAGCCAGGGAATTATTATGGCTAGGCTTATACAGGCCTTAGAGCCGATAGCCTAGTACTAACCTATGAACCTGAAGGTTTGGAGATGTTTCAGGAGAGTTTGTACAAGAGTTCACAGATAAAAGCTGATAAAATAGTGTTCCTTACCTATGTCATGGAACTTGTTCTGAAGAACAATTTTTTGATGTTTGAGGGTGAAATTTATCACCAGATATCAGGTGTGGCTATGGGGGCGAAGTGTGCCCCCATATTTGCTAACCTTGTACTCCTAGAATGGAAGAGGAAATTTGTGTTTAGGTCATACTTTTATGATTAAATTTTGTTATACAATCATTTGTTGTATGATTTACTCATCCTGTGGCAAGGGACTGAAGATGAAGCTGATGAATTTGTAGAATATTTAAATTCTGCAACTGATTTTTTTTAGGTTTACTAGTACATGGAAACCTTATGAGATTGATTACTTGGACATTAAATTGTTCAAGAATGAAATGAATCAAGAATTATGCAGCACTAACTTCAGAAAAAAGACCTATTCCAATATCTTCTTGCACTTAGTTAACACCCACCACACCAGTCGAAAAGCATAATAAAGGGCCAAATGGTGAGATTATCACGCTTAATAAGCGATGATGTGAACTTTACCAATGAACTGTAATAGGGATGTTCATTTAGAGGGGATATCCATTGAGAATGTTGATTAAAATTAAGAAAGAAATTTTGGTAAAAAGCAACACATCTTTTATTCCCATATTGAACACCATGGTTGCCCAGACGCAAACCAGATCTAGAGATTTTACTACAGATGTGATGGTTTTGCGTTACAACACAGATCCCCATAATATATGTTCGATTGTCAATAGATGTTGGGACACTTGTTTCTGTGAAATGACCAAGTAACTTCTTGGCAATAAACCCCAAATAGTTTATAGTAGGGTTAGAAATATTAAGAACATTTTAGAGGGGAATTTTAAAACCAACTCAAAACCTGGGTATCATTCCCTTATGATGAAATGTGGTGCCTGTAAATTTTGTAAGGTTATTAATGATGGGCCATATGTCATGGTAGGGAATTATGATTACTCTATTAGATGCCAGGGGAAATGTAACTGCAACACGACCATGTTAGTCTGTGAGGCTACCTGTTTGTCTTGTACATCTTTTTATGTTGGAAAAACTGTGCGCAGGTTAAGAGATAGAATTAGTGAACATTTAAGGGAAATAAAGAATAGGGATTCACATAATGCTCTATGTTCATCGTGTTTCACTGTTGTAGTCATTACAATTGGGTTATCCTGCTGGCAGGCTACCCACAGTTGGCCTGAATTCCAAAGTCTAGGTCCGGCGTCGGTTGCTGTCGCTTCCTCCCTGACGTCAGTGCGCCAGGGGTATAAAAGATGCAGCCGACGCCATTTTCTCCAGTCTTTCTTGCTGTGCGGTGCCCGAAGCAAAAGCAGTTCGCAAGTGCCGGTCGGCTGACTCCTGAGATTTTCAAGTTCGAATTTCAGATCCGAAGTCTTCATTTAAGCTAAGTTCCCCATTGGGGAAACTTTTTTCTTGCTCCAGACCGATGTCAGAAAAAGTTAATAATTGTATTTCTTGTGGGAAGCAAATACCTCATAAGGATTTTCATTCTTACTGTATTCCTTGCCTAGGCCCTGACCACGACGTTGCTAGTTGTTGGTTTTGTGCTAGATTTAACCAACGCACTATTAAGCGTCGGTACGATTTTGCATTTCATTATTTTGGCAGAAAATTTAATTATATAATGCCGTCGGAACAGCCAACTACCGGAATTTATAAAAAGGGCAAAGAAAAAGAAAAGAACAGGCATCGGAGGTCCAAAACCGATGATGAGGCTTCGGCTAGGCCAGTCGCCAGTTTGCCGGTTCTCAGTGAGGTGCTTTCGCAGCTCCTGATGCCTGCTACCTTAGAGCCACAGGCCGCTTCTGACTCCCACGTGGAGCTGACTAGGCCACTGGAAACTCAAGGTATTGGACCCACGGAAACTCTTCCCTCAGATGGGTCTGGAGCCGCTGAGCAGGCATCGGCTTCTGAGGGTGTTTTCAGGCCTACACAGTTACATGTGAAAATGACTTCAGCTTCAAAGGCAAAGACTGAAGCACCTCTAAAGACAAAGAAACAAGTACAACATTCCCCTGGACAGGCTTCCATGCCTAAAAAACAGATGCTTAAAATGGCCAAAGACCTAATTACGTTGATCAGGGGTTCCCATCCCCCTCCTGATAAGAGGCCTAGGCAAGAGACAGAATATGAATCTTCAGATCAGGTTTCCATTTCCTCTGATTCCTCTTCTGAACAGGAATACTCTCTTCCTCCCTATGAGGATTCTGATGCTGAAGAATCTATCCCTTCAGCCTCTCCTCCTGAGGATTATTCTTTTGGGGAGACCCTACATACTATGAGGGAGCACTTCCACTAGGAGAGCCAAGATTACTCAGAATCTAAGAAAAGGCTCAGAGATTTTCTTTTTCTACCTCAGCACAGGCACCTTGCTATTCCTCCTGTTTTAGACATTGTAGATTATGTATTTTTAGAGTCCGGTCTGACTCCTGATTCTTTACCACCAGCTCCTGTTAAGCCCGACAGATACTACAGGATTCCTGACTCACATAAATTTCTTTATAAAAACCCTGCTGCTGATCCAGAAACTATCTCTCAGGGTCCCAAAGGGGTCAAGGCTTCCACTGCAAAAAACCCTATCCCCTCTGATAGGGATGTAAGGGCCCTGGACAGATGGGGGGAAAAGATTTACACTTCTGTTACCTTGGTTATAAGGGCTTTAAATTGTCAGTTTCAAATGCTTAAATATCAGCAATATCTTATGTCACTACTTAAACAGAAAATGTTGACAAATTCTGAATGTGCAGAAAACAAGGAAATGCAGGATTTATTGCATGCAGCTGAACAAGTGGGAAAGCATACTTTGCAATGTAGTTTTGATTCTCTGGAGGCCTCCTCCAGGGCCGCTGTTACGGGTTCTGTCATTAGGAGGCATGCTTGGTTAAAGGAACAAAATCTGCCTGATCATGTTAAAGCAAAATTATTAGATGCTCCACTACAGCATGATACCTTGTTTGGTGTTAAAGCAGAAGAGGTGTTGAAGAAAATGGAGGACAAAGCTAAATCTATGCAAACAGTCAAGGATTTCTTACAGGTACAGCCTCCCAGATTTAGCAGGAACTGGCCTACAAAGAATTGGTCCTTTCCAGTGTCAGACAGACCACAAAGAGGCAGATACAGATGTCCCAGAGGCAGATCCCAGCCCCAAGGCTCATACAGGTCTAGACAGTGGGGGGCTTCTACCTCCAAAAGCGGAGAAGATAAATCACAGCCATACAGGAAACAGTCTGAATGACTTTCCCCTGCCAGCACCAAGCACTTATCTTCTGGAAGCTCCTTTAGGGGGAAAACTAGCACTTTTTCACAAAATTGGCACATGATCACCCAGGACAAATGGGTCTTGAATATAGTGTCACAAGGCTACAGGTTCCATTTTCACACCCTGCCAAGGGCAAACGGTATGCCAGACCTGCCACACAATCAATGGGCAGAGGCACAAAAACAAGTTTCATCCCTCATGGACATGAGGGCCATTCAGCGAGTACCACAGCAAGAGCAGGGACTAGGATTTTACTCAAGACTGTTCTTGGTGCCCAGAAAGGACAAAGCCTGGAGACCAATACTGGACCTGCCTATTCTAAACACATTTCTGGATATTCCAAAATTCAAAATGTTGACTCTGCAGCAGTTTCTGCCTATGCTAGGCAAGAAGGCTTGGCTTGTGACTTTAGAACTAAAAGAGGCATACCTGCATGTCCCAATCAGACAATCATGCAGAAGATACCTCAGATTTATAGCTGGCTCAATCCACTACCAATTCTCTGCACTGCCCTTTGGTTTATCTACTGCACCCAGGGTCTTCACAAAATGCCTGGCACCAGTAATTGCATTTTGCAGATAAAGAGGAATACAAATATATCCTTACTTGGACGATTGCCTTATTCAAGCAGAGAACAAGGACATTCTACTACAGCATCTGGCGTATGTAAAAAGATTACTAACATGCCTAGGGTACACAGTAAACGAAAAGAAATCAAAACTAGTACCCTCTCAAGAGATAATATTCCTGGGTGCAAGCTTAAATACAACTGCCCAGATGGCTTATCTCATGCCAGACAAACAAAGACAATTGACTACTTATTTCAAAATGTTTGCATCAAAGACCCAGTTATCTGCAAGAAAAATTCTGCAGGCATTGGTCTTCATTGCATCCTGCATTCTGCTAATTCCATATGCAAAACTGCATATGAGGAAACTACAATGGTATCTAAAAAGTGTTTGGACTCAACATTGCCACAGCCTGGAAACAATAATTACCCTCATTCCATGCCTGCAACTGGAGTTTCGATGGTGGGCAAAGGCCTGTCACCACAACAAGGGACAGCCATTCACTTTACCCACAGCCAGGCAGACATTAACAACAGATGCATCAGATTATGCCTGGGGGCCCATATGGCAGGAAGATGTATTCAGGGCACATGGTCCACAAGCCAAATGCATCTACATATCAATCAAAAAGAGATGCTAGCTGTTCAGAATGCCCTGACAGCCTTCAAGGATCTACTTCACCCAGGACAACTATTGATAAAGACGGACAATGCTACAGTCATGTGGTACATAAACAAGCAGGGAGGCACACATTCCTACCCCCTTTGCAGACTAGCCATGACTTTGTGGGACACAGCATTGACTTACAAAGTACATCTACAAGCACAATTCCTGCCAGGAAAGATAAATACTCTGGCAGACGAACTAAGCAGAAACCTAATGGATCCCCATGAGTGGAAATTGGATCCACAAGTCTTCAGCATGATAACAAGGATCTGGGGATGTCCGGACATAGACCTATTTGCCTCCCCTCACAACTGCCAACTATAGAGATTCTGCACAAGGACTTATCACAAGCAAGCATGGAAAGTGGATGCTCTATCTTTCAGCTGGAAAAACTTAACCGTATATGCCTTTCCTCCTCTGCCTCTCCTCCCCAAGGTACTCCTAAAGGTCAGACAAGAGAAGCCAAAAATTATACTGATTGCCCCAGACTGGCCCCGCCAGCACTGGTACCCAATCCTAAAGAACTTGTCTCAATGCCCAGCCTGGACATTACCTCAAATTCCTCACTTATTGACCCAACAAAACAGTCAGATCCTGCACAGCCAACTAAGGACCTTAAATCTGGCAGCATGGCGGATAATGTAACCATTCAAAACACACCTCTCTGTAAAGCGGTGATGGATGTTATTTTGGGGGCCAGGAGGCCTAGCACCAGAAAATCTTATACAGAAAAATGGAAGAGATTTTGTGCTTGGAACCAGGCACAAGGAATTGACATGATTGTACCAAATATTCCTCAGATTTTGCAATACTTAACTGAGATGCTGGATAAAGGCCTATCCTTTTCATCAATTAAGATTCATGCTTCTGCCATTTCAGCTCATTACAATACAGAGCCACCTCTTTTTTCTAATCCATTATTAAGGCAGTACCTCAGAGGAGCCAAAAACTTACGGCCTCCAAGTAGATCACCAATTCCTGCATGGGACCTCAATTATGTCTTGGAAAAACTCACTCTGCCTCCTTTTGAGCCAGCCGCTACAGCTGATATAAAATTTTCATCATGAAAAACAGCTCTGCTCCTAGCAATAACCTCTGCAAGACGAGTGTCAGAGCTACAGGCACTTATGGCTGTGGAACCTTTTATCATTTTCCATCCAGATAGGGTTTCTCTAAGGACAAACCCCACTTTTATACCTAAGGTAGTGTCCACTGTGGCTCTCAACCAGACTATTCATTTGCCTACCTTTTATCCAAACCCACAGAATAAGGGTGAGACACTTCTGCATTCTTTGGACATACACAGACAGCTGCACTTCTACTTGGACAGAACCAAAGCTTTCAGAAAGACTGAGCAATTACTGGTAGCATATGCTGCAGGATCACAAGGAAAGGCTATCTCAAAGCAGACTGTCTCAAAGTGGATAGGTCACTGCATCCATCTATGCTATTCTGAACATGGAAAATCTGTTCCTAAGGGCATTAGGCCACATTCAACCAGAGCAGCAGCCACTTCAGCAGCCTTCCTCAGAGGAGAACCAACCAAAGACATTTTAGAGGCTGCAACCTGGGGTTCAGTGCATACTTTTACAAAGCACTACCACTTACCTCTCTACTCCAAATCCAAGGCAGGCTTTGCCACTGCAGTTCTGCAGGGCCTCATAGCCGCTCCTAATACAGTTGTGTACCTACCATAAATGTAGATGTTCGAGTGTATTCACTGTTGCAGTCCAGGTTACCCACCCTCCATCCCCCTTATCTTTGCTGGACTTTATCTGTTCTTCTCTATTTCTATACAACCTATGTGGTGTATTTACTTGTAGATGAAGGAAACTTGTTACTTAGTGCATGTATGCTTATTGGCATAATTTTAGCCTACCCTTTTGGGGGCACCTGACATCTGGGGCAAGAAAAACTGAAGAAAATGGTGTTGGCTGCATCTTTTCTACCCCTGGCGCACTGACGCCAGGGAGGAGGCGACAGCAACCGACGCTGGACCTAGACTTTGGAATTCAAGCCGACTGCGGGTAGCCTGTCAGCAGGATAACCCAATTGTAATGACTGCAACAGTGAATACACTCGAACATCTACATTTATGGTAGTTACACAACTGTACTTTTTGTTCATAGTAATAAATGTGCGAACTTTAAAAGGTAAATCTTTTTTGTGATTGACAAGGTTCAACAAAATGAGAGGGGCAGTGACATTAAATTAGAAGTAGCAGCAAGGGAAAGTAAATGGCAGATGAGGTTAAATACCAATGTTTCACCAGGACTTAATGACAGTATATCACTGGTCCCTATTTTGAAACAAAGGGCTTGTTTAATTTGAATTAATATCATTGTTTTTTTATGTTCCACTTTTGGAATTATAAACTTTGATAGGTAATTGTATTTATATATGGGCTTAGGCCTTTGTTGTGTTAAAAATGTATTTTAAACCATATTCACCATGTTTTTTACTGTACCCGCGGTGGTGGTACTGCGGTAGCATTGTCGCCTCACAGTAAGATGCTGTCCGGTTTGATTCTCAGCTAGAGCGTCTTCTGTGTGGAGGCATGCGTGAATGGGCGTACCTTCGTTGAAGGTTGTGCGTCAGGCCTGGCGAGCCGGTACGTAAAAATCAACTTCCAGTCATTAGCGGACTGGAGTTCCGCTGTGGCGACCCCTAACCGGGAAAAGCCGAAAGACAAAAAAATTCACCATGTTTTTTACTATTTCTATGACAGTTATTATTTTAAAATCTTGATTTTTAGTGATATGCCTTTAACTAGTTAAACTAGTTAGTGTCTTACATTAATTGTATGAAGAATGTGATTGGTTGTTTATTTCACCTATGAGGGTACTTAAGCTGTTATACTTGGCTTTTTTTACAACTCTGATGATGCCAGTGGAATCCAAGGTAAAAGCGCTTAGTTGTTGGTCGATTTGCTACTCTGTTTGTCATTAAAACAGTTTTCAGTTTCCAGCGAAGTGTTGCGACTGTTTTTCTTCATTTTTTACAAATTTGCTGCTTGTTAGCACTTGGTTTGTGTATAAGGACTTTGATACCATTCCCCACTCAGGTATCATAGAAAACCCACTAAGCTAGACATCAACCTCTATATCAATAGGTGGGTTGCAAACTGGCTCACAGATAGAACCCACAGTGTGAAAGTAGCTGACTCTAAGTCAGACTGATGACTAGTCATGAGTGGAGTCCCACTGGGTTCGGTCCTGGGTACTCTCCTGTTTTGTATCTACTGCTCTGAAGTCCAGGCCAACACAAAGGGACTCTGGCTGACAAAGTTTGCAGGCGATTGCAAGTTGGGAGCTATTATTAACTCCCCAAGTGATGTTGACATCCTACAGAATGGCTTCACTGAGACCAACAACTTGTGTCAGAACCATGACCTTAAGCTCAATGCCAAAAAATGTGTTGTCATCTCCATTGGGAAAAACCCGGTTCCCATGAATTACCACATTGATGGTAGTCCACTGAACATAGAAGGCTTTATAAGAGATCTGGGAACACAGGTTGACAGCAACCTCTCTTTTGATCACCACATTGCCACTGTGGTCAGAAAGTCCTTCTACATGGCACATCTCATTACTAAGGGTTTTGCATCCAGGAAGAAAGAGGTCATTGTCTCCCTCTACTCTTCCCTCATTAGGCCAGTCATCGAGTACAATGCCCCATTTGGCATGTACCTCACTCGACACCTGCAACAACTGGAGAGACCATAAAAGTACCTCACAAAGAGAATCCTAGGCCTTAAACACTTGCCTATGTGGACAGACTCAAAAAACTCCAAGTATTCTCAGTTTCATATCGCCTACTTAGAGGTGATCTCTGCTTGACATACAAAGCCATGTCTGACCCAGCTCTGTTAGAAATGCTACATCTAAAGAAATCCCAATCCCTCCACACCACACACTCCAGAGACCTCAACCTTATTACCACAGTCAACAGAACATACTGGAGGGACAGGTTCATAACCCAGAGACTGCCCATGCTATGGTATAGACTTCCCATACACGTCAAGCAGAGCACCTCACTGACCCTCTTTAAGAGAAATCATGATGAGTGGATGGGAAATAGAAAATTCACCCTGGGGATAACTCCAGTGGCTCTGCTCGACAGAGGCACTGGGAACTTAGGTTGGGTGGCACGATGCCAGGGTAATCCTATGGCTAGGCTTGTAAAGGCCCCAGGGCCATTAGCCTAGTACATACCTATGAACCTGTGAACATTAATGGATGCTGTGAGCCATCTCCCAACCCTCTCGGAGGATAGCTTATTTCACTTTGTTTAAGAAAAAAAGATACAATTCCTTGGCATCCTGACATACCTTTCAGCTGGCTGTGATTTAGCAGAATGTACCAGATTTTGTCTCATATTTTGCCCTGTATGTCATAAATATTTTGATTTTCTGCTAAGTTACTAAAGTAATGCAAGACATTAGTTTCATACTTCTTATGGTTCACATAATATGTTAATACAAAGACCATCATTTTTTAAATTTTTAAATGAATTTGAGTAGTAAAATTGCCCCTTATCCTGGCCCCTTGACTCCCCGGTAGTTTTGCTTTATTCTCATTTCTTGAGCAAAGATGTTTTGGCCTAAGTTCCCTTGTGGTATAGTGGCTGTCACAATCATATCTCTCTTCTTGGACATGTAAATGCAGCAGGTCTGATGGCCATGGTGCCCATCTTGGTTTGCGTTTACCTGCATACCCTACAGATGGAGATGTGGCACTGAAGGACCTCGCGGCAGAGCAGCTCTACCTGTCTTATTTAAATTACATTGTAGTTAGGCTCCCTTCTTGCAGTACCACTTCCCTCATACAGGTAAAGCAACTCAGCTGCGCTGCTTTTTTGACTCCCTGCCTGCAATACTTTGGCAGGCCCTTGAGCAGCTTCACACTACACCCAGACAAGGTAATGAGGTTCATTAGTATAGAATATTTCTGAACAACATTATTTTGTCTTGGTGTAGTGGCTCCCCATTTAGATCAGTACCCAGGTTGTGTTGAAAGGATGTAGGAGAAAGTTGAAGAGTAAGGCGAAATGTGAGAACTGGAAGAAATAAGTAATCTGGATGGCTTCAGGAAGATAGGATGGGAGAAACAAGGGTGTCAGTAGGAGAAACATGCATTTAGGGACCAGTGGGCAGCAGGGATGTCACCATGGAACCCAGTGCCTGGGTCAATGTTTCACCAACTCTGGTCCTAGACAGAAGTAGGTTATAGTTTATAGACATGATGGTGGATGTATTGCCTACAAGGTTCCTGAAAAGGTAGAATCATAGTTGTAATGAAACTCAGTAGTACTCAGGAAAGAAATAAAGCACTGTATTAAGGGGTAGAGAACAGTAAAAAAGAAAGTTGGTATATAGAAAATCTAGTTGAGTAGGTGATTGTAAGGTCACTTTCTGCCTCCTTTATAGTCTATGTTTATACATAGGAATAGCCTCTAAGACAGAAAAAAAATGTTTGCAAGCTGTGCATTGTACACCATTACTATGTGCTAATTGTTGTCCATCTCAGAATGTAGTGTGTCCCACATCTCTTTGCAATCCTTCTATTTTCGTTTCTTCCACTTTTAATGTTACCTTTTCAAAGTGCATCATAATAATGCATATCATTCAAATTCCTAAACTCAGTCTTACAGGAAAGGAAAACCACCCAGTCGTAGTCATCTTAGCGAGGGTGTAAAAGGGGATCTCTTGTTGATTCCATAGTTAAAGACATGGGTTTAATAGCATGTAAGCATCTGTTACCACAGAATTTCACTGATATGTGGATTGAGTTGCAGTAATATTGTTCTGCATTTTTTGTGTTGGTTCTGTTGGCTGAAGGGGGGGAACTGCAGCGTACATTCTCACCTGTGTCCTTGGTTCAGTACTTTGTTTGCCAATTTACCACCAGCTTGTGACTGGTTAAGCTGAAATTTGTTTACAGTTTGTTGCTGGTTCACTGTTACACTTAGGGTGTTTGAAACCTGTGTGCAGTTTAAGTGACTAGATGACGTGTCCAAAAGCTTCTTTTCAGGACTCTGTCTTAGCAAATCAGAAGGTCAAGGTAGGCTAAAGGGCAGGCTAGGCTTCAACTTTTATGGAAAATGTGTGTTTATGTGTACACAGGTGGGCTTACAGGTGGTTGACTGATCTGTAAATAAAAATATGTTTTTGCCACAGACCGTCTGTCTGGCAGTGGTACCTACTTGGCCCGTTCCCTTTCTTAATAAATTACTTGTAAATTACTGTAAAAACATTAATGTTTGTCTCTCTTTGTCTTCACGAGCTGTTGAAATAGTTTAGAAATGTAGCATTTTTTCAGTAACATTTATGCGTTCATTTAAGGTTGAAAACGGAAAAGTTGAACTGGGGCATGTAAAGAATTGTATACAGAAGAGTTAAATCAAAAACATTCAAGCAAACATATATAATTTAAAGCAATCACATAGATTAGTGTATGATTTAAATAATAATGAGGTTGAATCCAGAACATGTATGACTCTCAAAATAACAAGTTGTGGAGGAAAGGGTGTTGGGGGGGGGGTGAAGAAAACAGCACAGGGACCCACAGTATACTTAAGCTGCCAGTGTCTGCCCCCTTCCTCCCAGTGTAGGCACATCCATTCCCCTTTCCAGCTCCAACATGCGCCTGAGCTACTAATTCTGCTCTGCTCATCAGAGCCATAGTCAGGGGTTTATCCCTCTATATCACATGGCTGGCTAAGTGTATATGTATTTTTGATTCTTCATTTGTCTCCTGAGTCACTTTCCATTCACTGCACTTTCCTGTCATTGAGTCTTTTCTAGATGAGTTCTGCTTTCAGCAAAAATGTGTCTTTCTTCTTTCCTGCCTCTAACAGTGCCAGAAACTTGGTACCGTCTCTTATTGCACTGCTAGTAATTGGTGTGATAGCAGGAATGTAAAAAAAGGAGTTTTTGTACTTTTTATAACAAGAATTCCTTTACTTTTTTATGCTGTTATTTGAAAGAAACTTCTTAACTAAGCAATTTAGTCATGATTTTTCTGAAGATGCATTCTTAGGTTAGATGCTTCTGCCACGAAATGTGATTTTTGTTTGTGTTATTTTTCTGTAAATACTTAAGTATCTGCAGGAGATATATACGACTTAGTAGTAGCTCTTCTAAGTGACATTTTTCATTATGACTTTTTTATATTTGTTCAAGTCAGTGTTCACATGAATTTCAGAAAAAAAGAGTAGTTTAAAAAGCATGGGAACAATTATGTAGAGCAAAAATAGTGTATAAACCGACAAAAATAACATAAATCGTACACTTAGAATAAACATTGGAAGAAGTATCATTTCCAGAAATGGGAATCATTTTTGAACATACGTCTTGGTACTAAGGCAGTCATAAATTAGTAATAGTAGTACATAAAATTACAAAAAATACCAGAGTTTATAAAATTACATAGAAAGAAACACGTGCGTGTAAAACATTGTATAAACAGAAAGTTAAATATAAAGATAATACAGAGGCATAATAGAAGCTTGAGAATGGTAGGAAACATATTTCGAAAGATTCTGAATTAAACAGATGAGCACCTCGCTGGCCTTGTTCAAGAGGAATCTTGACCAATGGATGGGAGATCGCAGATATACCCCAGGGATTACTTCAGTGTCACTGCTTGACAGAGGCACAGAAAAATGATAGGCATAGTTTTTATTCAAACTAAAGGGGTGGCGAAAGCCACATAACTATGGGCTAGGCTTATAAATGCCCTTGGGCAGATAGCCTAGTATGAACCTATGAACCTATGAACCTATATGCAGTAGGAAAAAAGTAAGTGCTTTGGTGCAGAGAATTAGAACAAGCAAAAGCAGGTAAGTTATTGAGAGAGGCAATGGGGGTAGGGAAAATACAGAGGAGAGACAAAAGAAGGGATATGTAGGGGAAGAGTAAAAGGACAAGAGAAGCATAGGAGAGAACCAAGATGAGAAAGTAGGGGGAAAGTGGAGTGCGGGGAAGGGGAGAGAATGGGGAAAGACAACAGGAATTATTAGAAGAAGCTAGAAATAGACACATATGGAGTTTACTTAGTAGATTAAGTTAAGTGATGGCAGAAGAAGGAAATGTGCAGTTACAAATCCAATTGCAGAAGAAATGGTTGATAGTTACTAGAGCAGAGAAAATGTATCTGACAGTTGTACTAGCTTGATGAAGTAACAATTCTCCAAAGGTACTGTATCCATTTTCTTGAGATGTAGTAAATTTGGAGTTGATTGTAATTAAAATGTTTGCGCGACTAGGCTATTACTTTAATTCTAGGTTCCACCTAGACTCTTGCCTTGCACTTCAGCCCTATCACAGCAGCTGTCCTGTTCATCAGGGTATAAGCCTACTGGCTCCGAGTATCAGCTCTATGCATGAAGCCACTGTATACAGCTCAGTAAACTGTTGATAAAAGGGGATTTTCTCCCATATAAGGAGTCTACTTCACATGCATATTATAACCTGTTAACTAATTTTCTTCCAGAAATGTGATATACATTTTCTCTGCTTTAGTAACTATCAACAATCTTGTCCAAACTGTGATTAATAGGGGATTTCACTTTATATCTGTGTATATAGTGAACTTCATTGATTCACTCTCATTACAAGGATCACGCCTCCCATATACTTAAAGGAGAATTGCACCCAAAAACTAAAAAAAAAAAAAATATATATATATATATGTATATATATATATATATATATATATATATATATATATATATATATATATATATATATATATATATATAGGTACTTACGTATTATCGCAACCACACATTAACAGCATTCAAGGCATTCTCGGCAACGTTCCATTCTCAGTGAAATAATGTGCTGCTGAGAATGCTGAGAGTGAGTGGTTGTGAAAATACATAAACCATACTCTCTCTACTGAAGTAACTCATGTCCTGAAAAGCGGTTGTTCATTTATCTCTTTACACCCAACAGTTTCCCCCAGTACAGGCAGTGGCACAAAACAGTCATTGGATACAAGCGAATGGTCAATTGTTTGCATAACCATCAAGCTTCCTTCTCCAAAAAGTGTTTAGCACTACCTTTCGCAGTCTTACAGATAGCTTTCACATAGCTGTCACCCGTCCCAATCAGGGACAAATTTACATTTATTTACATTACATTTGTTGACTGGGATAGTCCAACTGGATACATGTCCATTTTCAGAGGACAATCCAAAAATAGTCAGGGACAGTTTTAAAATGTTAGTATTATTATTACTTTGAGACATTGGCAGAATATGGGAATGGGAATTAGTATTTATTTTACTGCAATGAATAACTATATATAGAACGTACTCTGTATTTTAAAGTAAAAAAAAACACACACTGTCAGAATCACGGCAAAATAATGCTTATTAAAACTACTTGCCATTTTCTTTTTATGTGTTGTTTAAACATGTAGAGAGTAAACCTCTGAAAGATGAAGGGGTGAAAACTACCACGTACTGTCAGCATTCACGGCAGCACATTAGTTAACTGAGAATGGAATATTGCAGAGAATGCCTTGAATGCTAACAGTGTATTGCTGTGATAATACGTAAGTTCCTATATATATATATATATATATATATATATATATATATATAGATATATGTATATATATATATATATATATATATATATATATATCTGGGTTTACTTCATAAGACTGAATCCCAAAAGACTGAAAATTCAAAATACTGAATGATGGAATTTGCCCTTCTCCACTGTTGTGCAATCTTGGAGTTGGTATATATAGTTAGCAGGGGGTGTGGGAGGCTCAGCCCCCAAATGAGGGTGCAAGGGGGCTTGCCCCCTACATTAAAAATGTGTTGAGTATTTAGAATTTTCAGTCTTTTGGGATTCAGTCTTTTGGTTTGTCAGTCTTGTGAAGTGTGAAGTAGACCCATGTATCTATGTGTGTGTGTATATATATATATATATATATATATATATATATATATATATATATATATATATATATATATATATATATAAACATATATATATATAAACATATATATATATATATATATATTCTTTTTTTTCCAGTAAATCTTGAACTTTTCTGAGTACTAAAGTGTGTGTATCAAAGTAAGTGGTTACTATTGTTTTCGAATTTGTTATATCCCAAAATGACCTGAAAGGAGGCTGCCAAGACTAGCATGATTTTATTTTACTGTCGATGCTTTCACCTTCCTGATGTCATTTTAGAGGGGCAGTAAGAAATTCTTATGATGAGGGGATCTTTTACCTTGGTTTTCTCTCTAATCAGTTTACAGCAGTGCTGTGACTGTCTATTTTTCACTGCCAGCATCAATCCACATTTTTAATTTTTAATTACTTTGCCGTTACAGCATTTTAGGAATGTTTGAATGACGGGCTTGAAAATGTAGCTGAGTTAAATTGCTGTTTTCAAAGTAACAGCTGTAGTTCAGAGTTCAAATGTGAGAAAATCTGATCCTTGCGATAAGTATGTTACCTGAGCTGACACGGCTTGTGTTGCATTCACAGTTTTAAAAACTGTAGCTAGAATTAAAGTTGTTGATGTTACTCTTCATTCCCCAACTCCTTTACAGAAAACATAGTATAGAAAAAAAGCAAAATCAAATACTGACAGAAAGTAACAAGAGTTGTTAGATGAACATATTTTCTTTCTTTCTTTCTTTGTGGGACTGAGAGTTTGGTTAAAGGGAAATAAATCTGCATTTGAAAACTAAGCTCGAAAGCCCTGCCTTTGTTCAGACTTTGGATTACATTATTTATCTGAGGTATGAGGCTTGCAGTCTGTAACTGATAAGGCACATTTAAATGCTATTGTTTAAGAGGCATTGTTTTCTTAATGGCTGTGTAGTTGGGATAAGTGACCTAACTTAATTACTCTTCCGTTCCTTATAGCCTTTGTGATGTAACAGATAGACAAATGCAGGAAAGAAAGACATGCAGCTGTGAAACGGGAAAAAAAAACTTACTGTGTAAGAAAATCATTAAATTGAATGAGTAAATCAGCATTTTCTTCACTTGCTGAGTTCACTGATATTTACTTGCCCATTTACACAGCTTAATGGAACTAATTAGTTCTGTGAATTCATTCTTGCAATTAAGTTAAACTGTGTTGGTTGCTTGCTGTCTTTGAGGCACTCCACAGTGTTATAAGGTGTCTGTTTGTACAAGCAGTCCACTAGGCATGGTGCAAGAAACAGCACATATTGCGCTGTTGTGTGATTTTAACAAATCCAAATTATGCTTTTCCTGTATGTAAAATGTTTAGAATTGGATTACAGGGAAGGGAAATCATTTTTGGAAAGAAAAACTTGACTTTTGGGTGGAATTCTCCTTTAAAAACTATTGGCTTTACCTGCTTCCTCAGTTATACATGTGTCAGCTTCAGCCTCAGTTTCACCATTATTCATTTCCTTAACTCTGTTGTACCTTTATGAAATTTCTTCTTATCAGTTGTTTCTTCCTTTACCCTCTCCATTACACCTTTATTCCATTACGTCCCTGATGATATGACCTTCTTAGTTACTGGACCCAGACTTTGGAACTCATTGTCATAATCCATGTAGTCTTCTAATGATTACCCCCCTTTCCTTCATTAATTTCCTTCATTAAGTCAAGAATACATATTTGAAAACAAAGGCACTTGATGCTAATAATAGAAGATACCCACTTTCTGTTATTAATAAAGCCAAAGCAGAAGTGATTGGTGAGATTAACAGTACATATAGGCTCCTCTGTACTGCTTTATTTTTATTTTTAATTTTATTTTATGCTGAATTCGTTAACTGGGTTAGAGCACTGATCCCACTAGAGCTATTTCAGTCTCAGCCTAGTGATTTACGTTTGACGTAAGTTTTAAATACCAAGGCCATCTATGACATTGCATAAAAAACAGGTGGAGGATTTTATTGCCCAGCAGGAGATAAAATAAAAGTAGGTGGAAAGGAACTGATTTTATCAGTAAAAAAGTTATCTAAAAACGTTTAACATTCTGGAATCATGGAAAGTAGGCAATTATTGGTTGAAAGGAAAAAGTGATCGTTGCATTTAACATGTAAGCAGCGCAGGTATATGTAAAATTTACTTCTTTTTATTGTAATAATACTGAAAAAAGATACAATGGTTTCTATGCTTGATGACAAAAAGAATAGATGGCAGGCAGCCTTAAATGGTACTGTCCAACCAGACTTAACATATCATATCATCGACTTGTTTGTTTTAAGTTGGTGTAAAAAGCAAAAAAAAAAATGAAATATTTGCTTTTTGTTTTTACAAATGCATGGTATAGTTGATACAGAGGAAAGTGTTCTTGTTTCATGTCTGCAAAATGTAGTGTCCTAACCTCTTCTCTAAAAACTGCCAAACTAAAAGTTAGTTAATAATTTTAACCTTATAACATACTGTTTTCCCCATTTTTTTATTTTCCTGCTTTATCTTGATTTTTCTAGTTTGTTATTCATAGGTTCATAGGTAGGTAGGTACTAGGCTATCTTCCCAAAGGCATTTATAAGCCTAGCCGGAGTGTGTTGGCTTTTGCCGCCCCCTTAGATTAGTTCCCTGTGCCTCTGTCCATCAGAGCCATTGAAGTGATCCCTGGGGCAAACTTTCTGTTTCCCATCCACTCGTCAAGGTTTCTCTTGAAGAGGGTTAGCGAGGAGCTCTGCCTAATGTAGATTGGAATCTTGTTCCAGAGCATGGGAAGTCTCTGGGACAGGAATCTATCCCTCCAGCATGTCCTATTTATTGTTGTAGTGAGGTTTAGATCCCTGGAGCGTGTGGCTCAAGGGGATATGGTTTTCTTTAGGTGGAGCATGTCCATCAATTCTGGGTTGGACATGGCCTTGTATGTCAGGCAAAGATCACCTCCGAGTAGGCGGTATGCAACCGAGTACAGCTGGAGTTTCATCATTCGAGCTGCATAGGGCATCTGCTTGAGGCCAGCGATCCTCTTGGTGAGGTACTTCTGTGGTCTTTCCAGTTGTTGCAGGTGTCTTGTAAGGTACATCCCAAATGGGGCATTGTACTCTATGATGGGTCTGATGAGTGATGCATAGAGGGGCGGAATGACCTATTTCGATCTGTATGCAAACCCTTTTGTGATTAGGTGGGCCACATAGAAGGATTTTCTAACCATTTTGGCAATGAGATTATCAAAGGAGAGGTTACTATCTACTTGGGTCCCCAGATTCCTTATTATGTCTTCCGTATTTAGGGGGCTACCACCTATGTGGTAGTTTGTGGGTACTTTGTTTTTTCCAAAGGGGATGACTATGCACTTTTTGGCATTTAGCTTGAGGCCATGGTTTTGACACCAGGTATCTGTCTCAGGGAGACCCATTTGGAGGATGTCTGTGTCAGCCGGAGAGTCAGTTATAGCCCCTAGTTTGCAGTCATGTGCAAACTTGCTCAGCCATAGTCCTCCTGTGCTTGTCTGTACCTCTGAGAAGTATATGCTGAACAGGAGGGGTCCTAGGACTGAGCCCTGGGGAACGCCACTTGTAACCGGTTTAGAGTCAGACCTAGCTCCCGCAACTCTTACCATGTGGGTTCTGTCTGTGAGCCAGTTGGCAACCAATCTCGTGACATAGGGGTTTATGTTCAGGCTGGTGAGCTTGTTTATAATACCTGAGTGGGGAATAGTGTCGAAGGCCTTTGCGAGGTCTAGGTAGGCTGTGTGGACCACCTTTCCCTCGTCTATAGCCTTGGTAACTGTCTCAAAGAAGTCCACCAGGTTTAGGAGGCATGATCTGCCCTTAACAAAGCCGAACTGGATAGGGTCCAGTGTTTGGAGGTTCCCAATGTCTCTGTTAATGAGCTCCATGGTGATGCGCTCCATAGCTTTGCAGACCAAGCTAGTCAAGCTTATAGGGCGATAGTTCCCGGGGTCTGTTGTGGCTCCAACTTTGTGGAGCGGAATAACCGTTGCTGTGCGCCACTCTGTCGGCACGTAGCCTGTGGAGAGGCTGAGTTTAAACAGTGTGTTTAGGTGAGGGGTTAGGTCATCTTTGAGCTTGTGTAGGATGCAGCCTGGGACACTCTCCGGTCCCATTGATGCTGTGTTTTTGGCTTTGGAGAGGGCTGTTTTAACCTGAGTGTCTGTGATTTCAGGGGCACTACATTCGTCTGGTATTGTTATGGGCCCTTTTGGGGGTAAGAGGGGGGTGAAGTTTGCACTGAACCTGTCTGCCAGGATGTTGGCTATATCGATCTGTTCAGTGTATTTTGTGCCATTCTGCACTAACTCCGAGCAGATCTGAGAATTGCCACTTAGATTCTTGACATAGCTAAAGAATGCCTTGTGGTTATATTTGGAGTCCATGGCAATTTTTCTTTCGAAGCTAGCCTTGGCTGATTTTATAAGGGAACGTAGTTTCTTGCTGATACTGATCAGGAATGTCTTCCCTTCTTGGGATTTTACTCTTTTCTGTACTAGTTTCCTCCTTCTATTGTATAGCTTGTTTATGGCAGGGGTCCACCAGACTGGTTTCCTTTTCTTGGAGGAGTGAGTCTTGGTTTTGTTTGGGATAGCACGATCCATGCATTCTTGTAGGTGCCTGTAGAGTGCATTAGTAAAGGATTTTGCAGCTTGGACAGCGTTATTCTTTAGCATGGGGGCTTTAAAACTTCCCACCTCGGTCTTAAGTAACGTGGTTTGCTTTTGAAAAGTTTTTCACAGTAGTTTCTTTGACCGGGGCTGGTGGCGGCATGTGGATATCCAGAGTGATTAGTTTATGGTCAGATCTAACCAGTGAGGGGTTGACCTCCAGTGTGGAACACTGGTCGCCCATGTTGGTGATGACCAGGTTCAATATGTTGTCACCTCTGGTGGGCGTGTTGACCAATTGACCCATGGCGTTTGAGTTTATAAATTCTAGGAAATGTTGGGCAAGGGAGTTTGTACTTGTGTAGTTCTCCCAGTTAATATTTGAGTAATTGAAATCAGCCAATATCAGGGTGTTTGGTTGGACCTTTATGTTTCCCAGTGTTTCCAGGAATGCAGAATGGAGGTCCTGGGGCATGGTGGGTGATCTGTTCAAGCTATAATTTGAATAGCAGTTTTGCTCGTTGTTAGTTGCACGTGGATGATCTCTGAAGCATCGTGCTATGCCACTAACCTGGAAGTGTGGGTATCCTTGATGAATATGGATACTCCCCCGCCTTTTGTATTTCAGTCTGGGTTTTGTGGCTGAAATGTATAGTATGAGTTGTAGCCTGGTAGTGCTGGTGTGCTCTCTGGAGCCTTAAAACAGCTTTCTGTTACTGCACATATATTGATATATCAATAGAGACATATTGAATGTCTCTATTGATTTTTTTTATTGGATGATATTGTGCATACATCATCAACTTTCCCAAATTTAATGCAGGTGGCTGTTTTGCAGATTAAGTCTGATGAAATCTGTGTATGAAGAAAGGTATTACAAGTTTTAATAAATACAGCCCTTTTCACATTTTTGGTGGATTTTTGTTATAGCTAGTACTTTAAAGCAAGCTTTAACAGATTCATTAGAAATGTGCTCCATATGGCATACAGACTGCCCCAAAAGTCCCCGCTCCAGTCTTCTAGCTGCCTTGATCTGGCCTACTTTCAAACACAAACTGGATATTGTATTAGTTAACTATGTGTTTCAGTCTGTGTACGCTAGTAATTGTTTGCATAAGCAGTTGTCTGTTGGCAGTCCTAAGTGAAGCTTACTAGAATTCAGAACTCATCTGGGGGTTACATGCTCAGAAATTGTAGTGAAACACCCTCTCAAGTGACACTGGGGCAGCAGCAGTACACATGTTGTTAAGATGCTGCTGCATTTTTAATTTGTCTCAATCAGTACATTTGTGTGTAGCAAAAGTATTGCTAAAGTGTATCTTCTTTTATGGTGTCACTGTATTACCATTTGGGTTTAAAATGTTCCCTTGCAGAATATCAACATTTTGGAATGCTGATCTGCATATGATTGAGACTATATTATCTGCAATTATACAGAGCTGAGTATATTTTTTTGGTTATAGAGTTTAATTGTTGCTTGGATCTGTGTTGAAACTGTTGTCTCACTGTTCTGAGAGACTGATCGGCAAATATACAGAGCTGAGAATAGTTTTTTGGTTTTAAAGTTTGTACTGTTAGTTTTTGCTTAGATCTCTGTTGAAACTGTTTTGTCTGACCCACCCTCCCTATTTTTGGTTTGTAGTTTAAATTTGGTGGCTTTTGCAGTTGCCAGCCCCACTGTAGATTTGATCTGGGACACTCTCCCGTCCCATCTCTTTACCACATTCTACCTAATAAACTCTTTCTGCACTTGCTTTTAGTCCTTTTTAATTTAATTGCATTTTTTAAACTGTGTTTGGTCTAATATTGCTGCATACTCAAGTGTGCTAGTTTGCACTGCATGTGAATTGTTTTTTACTACTGTTTTTGCTACTTTTCTGTAAAAAAAAAAAAAAAATGTAAGCCTGTTTCCTACCTTTCCTGTAACTAGTGTTCCAGATACAGATTTGCTGTATCCAGGACTGTATGTAAGCTTCTGAGTCCCCCAAGCCTTTCTGTGTTGGAGGGAAGCCTTCTAGCTTATCAGTGGTAGTGGTAAGCACTAGGTAACCTGTCTACCACATAAGGAGTGGTTCTGGCCCAGAATTTGTAGTTACTGGCCGTTTGGGCAATCTCTTCCATCTCTCTTAACTTTCTGATTTGAAAGCCTGTATTTGCACTTGTTTCTGTCCTGTAACTCATCTAGTGTAGATACAGATTCTTAGTTTTAGCACTTAAATTTGCTTGTTCATGCTCAGCACTTGTTCAGAACTTGTAAGCACTAAATAAGCTACTAATTACTATAGCACTCTGTCTTCCTCATTACCTAGAGGAAAACAGTTTTTGTACTTATTTTTCTCACTTGCTTAGAGAAAAACAGCTCTTGTTTGTACTCACTTTCCTCACTTATCTAGAGGAAAAACCCTGCAACTCTCTTTTTGCGCGGTCTTGCGCACAGAGCAGCGTCGGGCAGCGCTGGTTAGTTGGGGTATACTATTCCCGGCCCCACAAAGTCTGCGCTGTAAATTTTCCCTTAGAACTAGGCAAGCCTCAACTCAAGTTCTTCAGGTCAGCTGCTCCTATTGCAGCACTTGCAAAACAGAAATCAGCACTTGTCCTAATCTCCTAGACAGCACTATTATTCTCCAAATTTCCTAGACAGTACTATTATAATATAGCATAAGACCCTCGATCGTCCACAGGACTTAAGTTCAATTTACTCTTCAAAGCATGTCCAGAGGTCAGCTTCAGGTGTACTCTCCGGTTCATCTGGTGGAATTGGGCATCCTGAGGCAATGTCACAACTGCCTCATGTATACAGACAACCCTCTCCTCTTACCTGTAGACACAGACACTTGTGAGAGATGCAAATACACAGCCAGACTGGAGGCTAAGTGCTCTCAACCCATGACTGTAACAGACAGTCAAGAGGATGAGACACACACTTGCATCACACCACCTGTCACACATGAATCTACAAAACAAGCACTGGCAAAACATATGCATAAATACACAAAAACATATTCGGAGGCACTAGGTACCAATCTGAAAAAGAAACAGTGCCCTCCAAAGCAGACAAGCAAGCAACCTGCACCCCCAAACACAAGCCAGAAAACACATAATTCACTTCAGCAGTGTGCCTCACAACAGCCCTTAAGGCAAAACACCATACCTAACACGCTAGTAATAGGAGACTCTATAGTAAGGCACACGGATGTTCCACTCACCAGGCTGAACAAGGAGAAGGTTACTGTCAGCTGCCTGTTGGGTGCTCGGATCCGCCACATAACACAAGCACTTAGGTCACTCCAGAACAAGTACAAGTATGACACTGTCATTGTACATGTTGGTGTGAATGATCTAAGACGTACCTCCCTGGACTACATGAAAAGAGACATTGAGGAGCTCTCTGATCATGTAGCCCAAGCTGGTATGACCCTGACCTTGAGTAGCATACTATCTTCACCTAGAATGATACCACAATACAAAGACAAAATGATCAATTTCAACAATTGGCTAAGCTTCTGGTGTCATTCTAAGGGGATCCAGTGTCTGTCTGCCTGGGATGACATGATAGACAAGCCTCGCTGTTTTGCCAGAGATGGGTTGCACCTGTCATACCTAGGTTTTCGAATACTGGCCAAGGCTCTTGCCGTCCCCATAGTGCCTTTTTTAGGCAAGGCTCAAAGGACAAACCAACCACTGTAACCAGCACAGGTAACCAAAAACTAAGGGTAATGCTACTCAACATCAGAAGTCTCAACCTCAAAATGCACACACTTGAGGCTCTCCTCAGCATGGAGAAAATCAATGTTTGTGCAGAGACGGAAACATGGTTCAAGGCTCAAGAGAGCACCCCAGCACTGCCAGGTTACAATTCATATCATACCTTCTGGCCTCAGTTACCGGATCGCAGTACAAAGGGCGAAGGTGTATCCATATTCATCAAGGATACCCATATCTCCAGGTTAGTAGCGCAGCATGATGCCCCAGAGATCATCCATGCGCAACTGTCAGCAGGCAAAACCACATTTCAAGTCGTAGCTGGTTATAGATCGCCCGCCATGTCCCAAGATGCTCACTCTGCATTCCTTGAGACATTGGAAAATATAAAGGTCCTACCCAACACCATAATCTTGGGTGATTTCAACTACCCTGGTATAGACTGGGCGAACTACCAATGTTCCAACTCCTATGCTCAGCGATTCATAGAATTTATAAATTCAAATGCCCTTGAACAACTAGTATGTTCCCCCACTAGAGGGGACAACATATTGCATTTAATCATCACAGATATGGGCGCCCACTGTACCACACCCATTATCACTACCTCCTTGGTCAGATCCGACCACAAACTGATAACCCTGGACATCCTCACCCCTCTACCTCCCCCAGTCAAAAAAAACATAGTCAAAAACCTTTCCAAAGCAAACTTGCATCCGAAATGGAAAGCTTCACTATTCCCTTGCAGAAGGATAATGATATCCAGGATGCGGAATCCTACACCAAGGCACTCCATATGCATCTTCAGGATTGCATGGACCGTGCTATCCCAAATAAAACCAAGACTCCTTCCTCAAGCAAGAAGAAACCAGTCTGGTGGACCCCGGCCATAAGCAAACTTTACAATAAAAGGAGGAGACTTATACAAAAAAAGGCCAAATCTCAAGTAGAAAAATCATCTCTGATCAGCATTAGTAAGAAATTGAGGGCCCTCATCAAGTCAACTAAAGCTAATTTTGAAAAGAAAGTTGCCAAGGATGCCAAGGATAACCATAAGGCCTTCTATGGCTACGTCAAAAACCTAAATGGCAACGCTCAGGTCTATTCTGAGCTAGTACAAAATGGAACAAAATACACTGATCCTTCTGACATTGCCAACATCTTGGCTGACAGGTTCAGTGCAAATCCCCCCCCCCCCTCACCACCTACAGGGCCTATTACTATTCCAGGGGATTGTGTAAGTCCAATTATTACTGATACGTTGGTTAACAAGGCTCTATCTAAAGCTAAAAACACTGCCTCCATGGGACCAGATGGTGTCCCAGGCTGTGTCATCTGAGCTCAAAAGGAATTAACCCGCATCTTAATACCCTGTTCAGTCTCAGCCTCTCCACAGGATATGTGCCCAGAGAATGGCGCGCAACGGTGGTCCCGCTACACAAGGGTGGGGCCACAACTGACCCTGGGAACTACCGACCAATAAGCCTGACCAGTCTGATCTGTAAGGCTATGGAGTGAATCATTATGGAACTCATAAATGGAGAGATTGGGAACCTCCAGTCGCTGGACCCCACACAGTTCGGCTTCGTCAAGGGCAGATCATGCCTCCTGAACCTGGTGGATTTCTTTGAGACAGTTACTCAGGCTATAGATAAGGGAAAGGAGGTACACACGGCTTACCTTGACCTTGCTAAAGCATTTGACACCATTCCCCATTTGGGTATTATTGATAAGCTCACCAGCCTGGGCATAAACCCTTACATCACAAGATGGATTGCAAACTGGCTCTCAGACAGATCCCATAAAGTAAGAGTAGCGCGATCTATGTCCGAATCCAGACCAGTAACGAGTGGTGTGCCTCAGGGCTCTGTCCTGGGGCCCCTCCTGTTTGGCATATACTTCTCAGAAGTACAGGCAAGCACGGAAGGGCTGTGGCTGACTAAGTTTGCAGACAACTGCAAACTGGGTGCTATAGTAGAGTCTCCGGCTGACATGGAGATCCTCCAGAAGGGCCTAAATGAGACTGATGCATGGTGTCAAAGCCATGGTCTCAAGCTAAATGCAAAAAAATGCATAGTAATCCCCTTTGGAAAAAACAGAGTACCCACAAACTACAACATAGGAGGTAATCTCCTGAAATCTGAAGAAGAAATAAGGGATCTAGGGACCCAAGTAGATAGCCAGCTTTCCTTTGATAACCATGTTGCCAAAGTGGTTAGCAAATCCTTCTATGTGACCCATCTGATCATGAAAGGGTTCGCATCAAGATCTAAGGATGTAATGGTGCCCCTCTTCTCTTCCCTCATCAGACCCATTATTGAGTACAATGTACCAATTGGAATGTACCTGGCTAGACATCTCCAGCAGCTGGAGAGACCACAGAGGTACCTAACCAAGAGAATTACTGGCCTCAAACAGTTGCCCTATGCAGCACAATTGAAAAAGCTAAGACTGTTCTCTGTTGCATACCGCTTTCTCAGAGGCGATCTCTGTCTAACGTACAGAGCCATGTCCAACCCAGAATTGTTGAACATGCTCCATCTTAGCAAAACCAAATCTACTCGAGCTACACGCTCTAGGGATATAAACCTCAACACAACAATGAATAGAACATGCTGGAGAGATAGATTGCCTTCACAGAGACTTCCCTTACTATGGGACAGGGTCCCGATCTACATAAGACAGAGCCCCTCACTATCACTCTTCAAGAGGAACCTTGATGAGTGGATGGGTAACAGAAAGTTCACACCGGGGATCACACCAACAGCGCTACTAGATAGGGGCCAAGGGTACTAGCTGCTAGTACAAGGGTCTAGGGAACTACTAAAGGGGCGGTGAATACCGCACAACGTGGCTGGGCTAGTATATGCCTTCGGGCAGATAGCTCAGTACCAACCTATGAACCTATGAACTATAGGATCAATATTCTGAAACGTTGAACTGTTTGTATTGTGATCCTGGTATAGTAGGAATCAGGGAGTTTGCCCTTTTCCCCACTGTAGTGAGATCTTGGAGTTGGTATATATAATTATCAGGGGGTGTGGGGGATGAAGGGGGGCTTTTCCCTTCGAAAACACAGTTTTGGGTTCCTTTACCTTTCAGTGTTACAGAATGACTGGTGTATGGTCTTGACCATATGTGCAGTTTGATGTTCAGTAATGGTGATATTCTGAAGTAGATCCATTTAAACACATGTTTCCCCCCCCCTTTTTTAAACATGTCCGGTGATAGGCACTTAATGTTTGGGTCATTGTTAGCTTACTTTTGATCTTATTTAGTCAAGCTTAATTTATGTTTTTTTTTTTTTTTCTGGAAAGCTTTCTAGATCATTGTTCAATGCAGAATAAATCTGCTGTAAAGCTAAATAAGTGTGTTTTAATTTTTTGAGAGCTTTTTTGTTGAACATACTTAATGCCTCCATTCTTAACAGAGAGTTTTCACTTTCTTAAAAGAAAATAAAGTTATATATGTCTGTAAAAAATAGCTAAGAACATAATAAGGTATAGAGAGCTATAACCTTGCTGTCTCTCCTGGTAAGGTTCTATAGCTGCTTAATCACAAATGGTTAATTACTGTACTTGAAGCTAGAGGAGTATCATCTAAGCAACATGATTATAAAAGAAGTCATGGAACATACATTGCTTTGATTTTATTCAAACACGGTGTATAATTACTTTGCTTTAAACTAGGGTTAAGCTGATATTTTTTGCACAGTTTCATGTGCATTTGATGCACTTAACCATTTTGTTATATTTAAACATTAGCTTGGCCTTTTGCATCTCTTTTAACATGTCCTGTTACTCTGTAGTAGATGGTATTAATCTGACAAAATATCATTAAAGTATCGGTACCACAGGTTCAATCCTTGAACCACTTCTTATAGGTTCATAGGTTCATAGGTAGATACTAGGCTATCTGCCCTAGGGCATTTATAAGCCCAGCCAGAGTGTATTTGGCTTCCGCCTCCCTATTAGATTATCTTACTGTGCATCTGTAAAGTAGGTCACAGAAGGTACCCTTTTAAGATTAGTTTACTGTGCCTCTGTCTAGCAGGGACACAGGAGAGATCCCAAGGGTGACTTTGCGATTTCCCATCCACACGTCTAAATTTCGCTTGAAGAGGGTCAGCGAGGGGCTATGTCTAACATGAATTGGGATTCTATTCCAGAATGAGGGGAGCCTTTGGGAAATTAATCTGTCCCTCCAGCATGTCGTATTTATTTTTGTGCTGAGGTTTAGGTCCCTGGAGCGTGTAGCTCTAAGGGACTTGGATTTTTTGAGGTGGAGCATGTCCATTAATTCTGGGTTTGACATGGCTTTGTACGTCAGGCATAGATTGCCTCTGAGTAGGCGGTAAGCAACTGAGTAGAGCTGGAGTTTCTTTAGTCGAGCTGCATAGGACATCTCTTTGTAGCCCATGATCCTCTTGGTGAGGTACTTTTGGGGTCTCTCCAGTTGCTGCAGGTGTCGGGTAAGGTACATCCCAAAAGGGGCATTGTATTCAATTATGGGCCTGATGAGTGACGAGTAGAGGGGCACAATGACCTCTCTTGATCTAGATGCGAACCCTTTCATGATAAGGTGGGCTATATAGAAGGTCTTTCTAACCACTTTGGCAACGTGATTATCAAAGGAGAGAGTACTATCTACGTTGGTCCCCAATCTCTAATTACTTCTTCCATACTTAATGGATTACCACCTATGTGGTAATTTGTAGGCACCTTGTTTTTCCCAAAGGGGATGACTATGCACTTTTTAGCATTTAGCTTGAGGCCGTGGCTCTGGCACCAAGCATCCGTCTCTGTGAGACCCTTTTGGAGGATGCTTGTGTCAGCTGGAGATTCGATTATGGCCCCCAGTTTGCAGTCATCTGCGAACTTTGTCAGCCATAATCCCCCCGTGTTAGCTTGAACCTCAGAGAAGTATATACCGAACAAGAGAGGTCCCAGAACTGAGCCCTGTGGGACGCCACTTGTAACTGGTTTGGATTCGGACATGGCACCTGCGATTCTGACCATGTGGGTTCTATCTCTGAGCCAGTTTGCAACCCATCTTGTGATATAGGGGTTGATATTTAAGCTGGTAAGCTTATTTATGATACCCGAGTGGGGTATTGTGTCGAAGGCTTTTGCGAGGTCCAGGTAGGCTGTGTGGACTACCTTTCCCTCATCTATGGCTTTGGTAACTGTTTCAAAGAAATCAACTAGGTTTAAGAGGCAAGATCTGCCCTTAACAAAGCCGAATTGGGTAGGGTCCAGTGTCTGGAGGCTCCCAATGTCTTTGTTTATGAGTTCCATGATAACACACTCCATAGCTTTACAGACCAGACTAGTCAGGCTTATGGGGCGATAGTTTCTGGGGTCCGTTGTGGCACCACCTTTGTGGAGTGGGACCACTGTAGCTGTACGCTATTCTTTGGGTACATATCCTGTAGTAAGGCTAAGTTTGAACAGTGACTTAATGTGAGGGTTCAGTTCTTCTTGGAGCTTGTGTAAGACACAGCCTGGGACACCGTCCGGTCCCATATATGCTGTGTTTTTTGCTTTGGAGAGGGCAGCTATCACCTGTGCATCTGTGATGTCAGGGAGGTTACATTCAGTTGGGATAGGCATTTGCTCCTTTGGGGGGGGGGAGAAGTTTGCGCTGAATCTGTCTGCCAGGATGTTGGCTATGTCTGTAGGTTCAGTATATTTTGTACCGTTATGCAACAATTCAGAGCATATCTGGGAGTTTCCGCCCATGTTTCTGACATAACTAAAGAAGGCCTTGTGATTATCTTTAGTGTCTAGGGTAATTTTTCTTTCGAAACTGGCCTTTGATGATTTTATGAGGGATCGAAGTTTCATAGTTTCATAGTATAGTACTAGGCTATCTGCCCTGGGGCATTTGTAAGCCTAGCCATAGTGATGTGGCTTTTACCACCCCATGAAATGGTACAAAAAATGTACAGAATAAATTTAGAATACTGTGCCTCTGTCTAGTAGTGACACAATGAAGGTCCCCTTATATAATAGAATTAGTTTACTGTGCCCCTGTCTAGCAGTGACACAGATGTGACCCCTGGGGTAAACTTACGATCTCCTAGCCACTCATCAAGATTTCTCTTGAAGAGAGTCAGTGAGGGGCTCTGCCTAATACGAACTGGGATCTTGTTTCAAAGCATGGGAAGCCTCTGGGTTATGAATCTATCCCTCCAGCATGTCCTATTCATACTTGTGCCGAGGTTTAAGTCTTTAGCTCTCGTGGTCCTGATGGATTTGGATCTTTTGAGGTGGAGCATGTCCATCAGTTCCTGATTGGACATGGCCTTGTACGTCAGGCAGAGATCACCTCTGAGCAGGCGGTATGCTACTGAATAGAGCTGAAGTTTCTTTAGTCTGGCAGAATAAGACATATGTTGGAGACCCTTGATCCTCTTGGTGAGGTACTTTTGTGGTCTCTCCAGCTGTTGCAAATGCCGGGTGAGGTACATACCAAATGGGGCATTGTACTCAATCATGGGTCTGATGAGGGAGGAATATAGGGGTACAATGACATCCTTGGATCTGGATGTGAATCCCTTCATGATGAGGTGTGCAAGGTAGAATGTTTTTCTAACCACTTTGGCAACGTGGGTGTCAAATGAGAGGTCGCTGTCGACTTGGGTCCCTAGGTCTCTGATTACTTTTTCCATACTCAGTGGGTTGCTGTCTATGTGATAATTTGTGGGTACTTTGTTTTTCCCAAAGGGGATGACTATACATTTTTTGGCATTTAGTTTAAGGCCGTGACTCCGGCACCAGTTGTCCGTTTCTGTGAGGTTTTTTTTGTAGGATGTGTGTATCTGCTGGTGTATCGACTATGGCGCCTAGTTTGCAGTCATCTGCGAACTTTGTCAGCCACAGCCCTCCCATGTTTGCTTTAACATCTGAGAAATAAATGCCGAACAAGAGGGGTCCCTGGACAGATCCCTGTGGGACACCACTTGTGACTGGCTTTGAGTCTGACATTGCTCCAGCGATTTTAACTTTATGGCTTCTGTCCTTTAGCCAGTTTGCAACCCATCTAGTGACATAAGGGTTTACTTTTAAGCTGTTGAGCTTATCTATGATGCCTGAGTGGGGTATTGTGTCAAAGGCCTTAGCCAAGTCCAGGTATGCTGTATGGACTGCTTTGCCCTCATCAATGGCTCTAGTGACTGTTTTGAAAAAGTCAACCAGGTTTAAAAGGCAGGATCTGCCCTTTACAAAGCCGAACTGGGAGGGGTCAAGTGTCTGTAGGTCCCCTATGTCTCTGTTTATGAGTTCCATAATGATTCTTTCCATAGCTTTGCAGACCAGGCTGGTTAAGCTTATCGGGTGGTAGTTTCCAGAGTCTGTAGAGGTACCCCCCTTGTGGAGTGGGACCACTGTTGCTGTACGCCAGTGTTCAGGTACATATTCCGAAGTAAGGCTAAGGTTAAATAGCATTTTTATGTGTGGGTTTAGCTCCTCTTGGAGTTCACGTAACACACAACCCGGGATACCGTCAGGTCCCATTGATGCTGTGTTTTTTGCTTTGTTTAGGGCGGTTCTCACTTGGACATCTGAGATGACAGGGAGATTACATTCAGCTGGGATAAGTATTTCTTCTTTTGGGGGTGAAGGAGGGGAGAAATTTGCACTGAATCTGTCAGCCAGAATGTTGGCAATATCTGTGGGTTCAGTGTATTTTTTGTTGTTGTGAACCAACTCTGAGCATATCTGAGGGTTTCTGCCCAGGTTTCTAACATAGCTGAAGAAGGCTTTGTGGTTATCTTTAGTGTCCTTAGCGATTTTTCTCTCAAAGTTGGCCTTGGATGTTTTATGAGAGAACGTAGTTTTCTGCTAATGTTGATCAGAGATGTCTTCCCTTCATGGGATTTTGCTCTGACGTGCAGTAGCTTCCTTCTTTTGTTATACAATTTGTTTATGGCTGAGGTCCACCAGACAGGACGCTTACCTTTGGTGGAGAGGGACTTGGATTTGTTTGGGATTGCATGATCCATGCATTCTTGGAGATGTCCATAGAAAGCATTTGTGAAGGATTCGGCATTGTGGGATGTGGTATCCACTGGCACAGTGGGCTTAAAGGATACCATCTCAGTCTTAAGAAGAGTGAAGTCTGCTTTTGAGGAGTTTTTCACTGTGGTCTTTTGTGCTGGGGTGGAGGTGGGATATGTATATCCAGGGTGATTAGTTTGTGGTCAGATCTCACTAGTGAGGGGTATACTTCCGGTGTGGAGCATTTTGTCCCCATGTTTGTGATGATCATGTCTAGTATATTATCTCCCCTAGTGGGGGAGGTGACTAGTTGTTCCAGTGCATTTGAATTTATGAATTCCAGGAACCTTTGGGCTAGGGTATTAGGGCTAGAATAATGTACCCAATCTATGTTTGGGTAGTTGAAGTCTCCCAGTATGATGGTATTTTGTGATACAGTCATATCCTCCAATGTCTTCAGGAAGGCTGAGTGGGGTTCTTGAGATTGGGAGGGTGGTCTGTAACATGATACCAGTTGTATAGCAGTTTTGCCTATGGTTAGTTGCACCTGTATGGTCCCTGATGCTTCATGTGTTGCTACTAACCTGGAGGTGTGGGTGTCCTTGATGAATATGGACACTCCCCCTCCCATTGTGGTTCGGCCCGGGTTTTGGGGCCGAAAAGCATGATACGAGGTGTAGCCTGGTAGCGCTGGGGTGCTCTCCGGAGCCTTGAACCAGGTTTCAGTTACTGCACAGACGTCGATGTTCTCCATACTGAGGAGTGCATCAAGTGCCTGCATCTTGAGATTTAGACTTCTGGCGTTGAGCAGCATTACCCTTAGTTTTTTTCCATTTTTGTTTTCTAAGGAGGTGGGTTTGTCTTTTGAGCCTTGCCTAAAAAAGGCACTATGGGGGTGGCAAGAGCCTTAGCCAATATCCAGAAAACCAGTGGTGACAGGTGTAATCCATCCCTTGCGAAGCAGCGTGGCTTGTCCAACATGTCATCCCAGGCAGACAGACATTGGATCCCCTTAGAATGACACCAGTACTTGAGCCAATTGTTAAAGCTGATCATCTTGTCTTTGTATTGTGGTATCATTCTTGGTGAGGGCAAGATGCTGCTCAGGGTCAGGGTCATACTAGCCTGGACTACATAATCGGAGAGCTCCTCTATGTCTCTTTTCATGTAGTCCAGGGAGGTACGTCTCAGGTCATTCACACCAGCATGGACAATGACGGAGTCATATTTGTACTTGCTTTGGAGTGACTTGAGTGCGTGTGTTATATGGCGGATCCTAGCTCCCGATAGACAGCTCATAGTCACCCTCTCCTTGTTCAGCTTGGTCAGCGGGACATCAGTGTGTCTGACTATAGAGTCACCTATTACTAGTGTATCAGGCAAGGTGTTTGGCCTTAAGGGCTGTGATTGGTTGACACACTGATTTATTGAAGTATGTGTTGCATGTGTTTTGTTTTGAGGTGGTGGATTTTTGGATGTCTGCTTTGGGAGCCTCTGTTGTTTTGGTAAGTTTTTATTAGTGCCTCCAGTATGTCTTTGTGTTTTATGTGTTTGGTTTGCAGTTGTGGTAGGTCTATGTGGGACTGGGATTGTTGTGTGTGTGGTTGCCATCTCCTCCTGTCTGGTCATGCCAGCCCTGAGTTGAGAGAGTTCAGCCTCCAGTTTGGCTATATAGTTGCATCTCTCACATGTATTTGTGTTTGTTGGGAGGAGGAGCGGGTTGTCTGTGTACATGAGACAATTGTAGCATTGTCTCAAGATACCCAGATTGACCAGCTGAATTGGAGACGATGCCAGTAATCTACCACTCGACATGCTAGAACAGTATAAGGGAGTGCTGTACCTTTAAGGGAAGTGGATATTCACAGGGGTGGTAAGTAGATGTAGTGCTTTACTTAGTACGAGAGTGCTTACTTAGTAGAGAAGTATTGAGAACAAGTGCTAGGCTTATAATATAGTGAGTAGTCTGGTTATACTAAGAGTAGAGCTTCCTTAAGGGAAAATTTGAAGAGCAGACTTGGCGGAGCCAGAAAAAGTTTAACCGGCGCTGTGCTATGCGCACAACCGCGCAAAGCCGTGCAAACGCGGATTTTAAACAGTGAACTACAAAAGAGCTAGAAATGGTCCAAAATAACCAATTACTACAGCTTCTTGTGCTGAGGTCACTTCCTACAGGGACAGGTAGGCTGCTCAAGGCTCCCCACTCCCACTGGTGAGCAAAGAAACTTCCTTCTATCCAAGTAAGGTAATGGACAACACAGGAACTACACCACAGCCCAGAATACAGCAATTCTTGCTAATACTGATCAGAGATGCCTTCCCTTTTTGGGATTTTGCTCTGTCATGTAGTAGCTTCCTCCTTCTGTTGTATAGCTTATTTATGGCCGGGGTCCACCAGACCAGTCTCCTGTTTTTGGAGGAGTGAGTCTTGGTTTTATTTGGGATAGCACGATCCATGCATTCCTGCAGGTGCTCATAGAATGCATTTATAAAGGATTCTGTGGATTGGGCTGTATTATCCTTTGGCCCAGGGGCTTTGAAGGATTCCACCTCAGTCTTGAGAAGTGCAAAGTTGGCTTTGGAGAAATTCTTTACAGTGATTTCCTTGGCTGGGGGTGGGGACAGGATATGGATGTCCAGGGAAATTTGTTTATGGTCTGATCTTACCAATGATGGGTTTACCTCTGGTGTGGAACATAGAGTCCCCATGTTGGTGATGACCAGGTCAAATATGTTGTTCCCTCTTGTGGGAGTGGTGACCAGTTGTTCCATTGCGTTAGAGTTTATAAATTCAAGGAACCGTTGGGAGAGGGTGTTTGGGCTTGAGTAGTTTTCCCAGTCAATGTTTGGGTAGTTGAAGTCACCCAGTAACATAGTGTTTGGAGAGACCTTCATATTCTCCAGTGTTCTCAGGAATGCCAAGTGGGGTTCCTGTAATAGGGAGAGTGTTCTGTAGCAGGCTACAAACTGAAAGGCAGTTTTGCCCGCTGTTAGTTGCACATGGATGGTTTCCGATGCTTCGTGCAGTGCCACTAACCTGGAGGTGTAGGTATCTTTGATGAATATAGATACTCCCCCTCCTTTTGTGCTTCGGTCCGAGTTTTGGGGCCGAAACGCATGGTACGAGTTATAACCTGGTAGTGCTGGGGTGCTCTCAGGAGTCTTGAACCAGGTTTCTGTTACTGCACAGACATCAATTTTCTCCATACTGAGGAGAGTCTCGAGTGCATGCATCTTGAGGTTTAGACTTCTGGCATTGAGTAGCGTTACCTTTAGTTTTTTTATCTTTGGGTTGTCTATGGAGGTGGGTTTGTCCTTTGAGCCTTGCCTAAAAAAGGCACTATGGGGGTGGCAAGAGACTTGGCCAGTATACGAAAGCCTAAGGGTGACAGGTGCAAGCTGTCCCTAGTGAAGCAACGTGGCTTGTCGAGCATGTCATCCCAGTCTGACAGACACTGGATCCCCTTTGAATGACACCAATACTTTAGCCAATTGTTGAAACTGATCATTTTGTCTTTATACTGTGGCATCATTCTTGGTGAAGGCAAGATGCTACTCAAGGTCAGGGACATACCAGCCTGGGCTACATGATCAGAGAGCTCCTCTATGTCTCTTTTCATGTAGTCCAGGGAGGTACGTCTCAGGTCATTCACACTAGCATGGACAATGACGGAGTCATACTTGTACTTGCTTTGGAGTGACCTGAGTGCTTGCGTTATGTGGCGGATCCTGGTACCCGACAGGCAGCTTACAGTGGCCTTCTCCTTGTTCAGTCTGGTGAGTGGGACGTCAGTGTGCCGGACAATAGAGTCCCCTATAACAAGTGTATTTGGTGTGTTGTTTGGCCTTATGGGCTGTGACTGTGAGGTACACTGATTTTGTGAGATATGTGATTTGTGGGTATTGTTGAGGGGTGGCTGTTGCTTGGATATCTGCTTAGGAGGTCTTTGCTGTTTAGGCAGATTTTTATTTAGAGCCTCCGAGTATGTTTTTGTGTGTTTATGTGTTGGGTATGCAGATGCAAAAGGTCTGTGTGAGACTGGATTTGTGGTGTGGGTGGTTACCTTTTCCTCCTGACTGACTGTGCCAGACTTGGGTTGAGAGAGCTCTGCCTCCAGTTTGGCTGTGTAACTGCATTTCTCACATGTATTAGAGTTTGTTGGAAGGAGGAGAGGGTTGTCTGTGTACATAAGGCAATTATAACATTGCCTCAAAATTCCCAGATTCACCATCTGGACTGGAGAGTAACCTTGAAACTGACCCTTGGACATACCAGATTAGTATAGGGAACTGTTTTTTTACTGATCAGATTAGGGAAGGGAACTGATTTTTCACTTGATCAGGAAGGACCAATCGAGTCTAATACTTATGAGAAGTCAAGGAGGGTGTAGTGCTTTAGTTAGTTAGTGTTTCCTTATAAGAGCTGAGCAAGTGCAGGGCTTTAGAAAGAGAATATAGTGATTACTTTGAGAGTTTGAACAGTTCTAAGGGAAAAAGTGAAGAGCAGACTTTGTGGAGCCTGGAATAGTTTAAACCTGTTTAGGCGGCGCTGCCCGACGCTGCTCAGTGCGCAAAACCTCGCAAAAAGAGAGTTGTAGGGTTTTAAGAAAGAGAGATCAAGGAGTTTAGAATTGACCCAAAATGGGCAATAAAACTACAGCTTCTAGGTAGTAATCACTCCTCCAGGGACAGGCAGGCTGTTCAGTGTTAACCACTCCCACTGGTGAACACAGAGACTTCCCTTTAGCCCAAGCAAGCACTGGCCTTCTAGAAACTTCCAAACAGTTCAGAACAGCAAATCTGTAACTGAACTTTCTTAACTTTCAGAAAGTGAGAAAAAAGCAATATTTTTTTTTCTTTTTGTTGTAGTTTAAAGGTAGCAGAGATAGACAAGCAGCAAAATAATCACAACAGTGCAATAAATGACCCCACACTTGAGTGCTAGGCCAAAATCAGGTAAAATGCAGTTTTTAGAGAAAAAAACGATTTTAAATTAAGTGCAACACAGGAAATGCAGTAAACAGGCTGTAGATGTGTTCCAAGTACTGTTACTGTTACAGATATAAACTTTAGCAAGCCGGAAAATGCCAAAAAGTAGGCGGCAAAGCAGTAAAACTTAACAAAAAATCAGAAGAAAATACTTAAAATCACAAAAGTGGCTCCTTTTCTTCTCTCAGCGTTTTCTCCTCTTGGTAGGTGCTTCAGCAACAACTAGCAAGCCTGAAAAGACACCAAAACCATGAGGCAGCCTGGTTTTAAGAGAGAGAGAGATCAAGGAGTTTAGAATTGACCCAAAATGGCCAATAAAACTACAGCTTCTAGGTAGTAACCACTCCTCCAGGGACAGGCAGGCTGTTTAGTGTTAACCACTCCCACTGGTAAACACAGAGACTTCCCTTTAGCCCAAGCAAGCATTGGCCTTCTAGAAACTTCCAAACAGTTCAGAACAGCAAATCTGTAACTGAACTTTCTTAACTTTCAGAAAGTGGGAAAAAAGCAAGATTTTTTTCTTTTTGTTGTAGTTTAAAGGTAGCAGAGATACACAAGCAGCAAAATAATCACAACAGTGCAATAAATGACCCCACACTTGAGTGCTAGGCCAAAATCAGGTAAAATGCAGTTTTTAGAGGAAAAAAAAAATTTTAATTAAGTGCAACACAGGAAATGCAGTAAACAGGCTCTAGATGTGTTCCAAGTACTGTTACTGTTACAGATATAAACTTTAGCAAGCCGGAAAATGCCAAAAAGTAGGCGGCAAAGCAGTAAAACTTAACAAAAAATCAGAAGAAAATACTTAAAATCACAAAAGTGGCTCCTTTTCTTCTCTCAACGTTTTCTCCTCTTGGTAGGTGCTTCAGCAACAACTAGCAAGCCTGAAAAGACGCCAAAACCACAAGGCAGCCTGGTTTTAAGAGAGAGAGATCAAGGAATTTAGAATTGACCCAAAATGGCCAATAAAACTACAGCTTCTAGGTAGTAACCACTCCTCCAGGGACAGGCAGGCTGTTCAGTGTTAACCACTCCCACTGGTGAACACAGAGACTTCCCTTTAGCCCAAGCAAGCACTGGCCTTCTAGAAACTTCCAAACAGTTCAGAACAGCAAATCTGTAACTGAACTTTCTTAACTTTTGTTATAGATGGGTTTTCCCATACTACTAGCTCAGTTGAAGTATGTTTTATGGTGAAGACAAAGTTCTTTAAATACAAACCAAAATCACAGGAACTAGACTTAGAAAATTATCTTAAATAAATTCAGGTTTCATTCTGATGAAGTCCCTTTGCAGGACAAAAGCGCTTAATGTGGATTAAATAAATGTGAATTTATTTAAGAGAGTATTTTTGTGGTCCAGTTAATATGGTTCATGTTTGGATTGCTCAGTTGAATTTTGAGGATTGTCTTGTACAAAGTTTTTTAAGTTTGTTATACAGACTTAAACTCATCTGTCCTATTGCTCAGGTTGATTTTTCTTAAAACCACCTCATTGGCTGACTGCACATTCATTGATACTGAACTTGTACAAAACCTTTTTTATGCCTATAGTAGATAATGAGTAAATTCATTTGGAAAGTAATTTTGGAACTGTTAATCCTGAATTAACCGGTTCATCCACTTTCTCACATAGAACTAGTTGCCAGAGTTACTAACTAGCTGAAAACCAGTAAAACTTTTCCAAGCTCTAACTCCCTCCCCTGCTCCCATAATGCTCTGTGCTTCCTTCATCCATCAGATCTCTTTTACCATGATGAAGAAAAATACCCGAAATAGTACTTCATTCCTTGTTGTTTACTGATAGCATTCTTTCTTTCTTTCTTTCTGCTCACATTCAATGTTTTCCATTGATTGGATGATTATTTACCTGTTGAGGAAATATAGTCAGATCTTTCCTTTTATTCTGGAGATTTTCTGTTCTTGGAAAGTTCAGTCCTGCACTTCTTTCATTGCAATTCCATCACCATCTTGTAACCTTGATTAATGTTGTGTATTGGAGTGTGTTTTTTTTGTATGACTGAAACTTGGTTTTGGAATTAGCAGCCTCTGTGTCTTCATTTAACAGTTTTATTATTTTGTGTTTTATTATATTTCTGCTGCTGTTGAAAAAAATCTTCTTAGTATGTTTAAGATGGGCAAACAGGCTGGGTTTAAAAAGTGCACAAAGTGTAATCATGACATTCTGTCTAAGGAGGAAAATACTCTCTGTATTGTGTGCATGGGTGTTTCTTATTCAGAGGAATATTGTGAAATTTGCAAGAATTTTGAAACTTGGACTATCACTCAGAGGAGACATGAGCTTAATTTAAAAGGTATGATTCCCCAAGGATTTCTCTTCTGATGACAGATGTGAAAAAGAAAAAAAGATGAAGTTATTTCTGTTTATACTTCAAGGGCCCGCCATTTCCCCTCCAAAAAGATTACAGTACACGGCGATCTCTCTGAGCGTCAGTAGAATTACACAAGAATAAGTCTGATTCTGATTCATCTTGAAGTGTGGCTTATGCAAAGCATGTAGCAGGAGAAGTCCCTAGAAGAAAAAGACGTACCTGTATATCCCTAACTTTTGATCAGGAGCTGTTTAAGTTGCCTCCCCCTACACTTTCGGTGTCTTCTACCCATTCTGCCACAGCCATTGTGTGAACCTAAATGTGGACTTGAAGGAAATGAGGATGTTAGTTAAGGCCAAGATAACAAGCAGTACTTTCCTTTACCTCTGGTTCTAGTGTAGAAGGAAATGCTGCAGTGATCCCACCATCTCAGTGCCACTTAAGTGGCCCTTTTTCCTATGTCAGTAAGATGAGGCTGCTGGTTTTACTACAGGTTCCATTGCTGGTGCTGATTTCACCTTTTAGTCTTTGTTCAACTGGGACCATTGATTCTGGTTAAATCAATGCCGACTTCTTCAGCATTAGCAGTTCCTAAGGTGTCTGGTATCAGTGATGATTTGCCAGCCCCATTTTTGGCAGTGATGCTCTTCTGCTAATGGTATTTACATTTTTTGTTTGACCAACTTGGGCTAGAACCTATCTGCAAAATTTGAAAATAATGTACTGTACCGTAATTAGCCAGAAACACTGTATCCAATGAGACTGAGAAACGAAAGTCTTAATTACCCAAGCTTGTGGTGAATAGGTGTCAATCTCTACCTTATGGGCCACGTCTTGTGCATTCACAATGAATTCTCCAAACACTGTAGTTAATTTAATAAGGTTTTATTAGATGTTCACAATATTCGAATACTGTCGCCATTAACATTACTGGTAAACAATTCAAGTTGCTGCACATTATTCTGATTGTCCTGAACAACGTAAACTGAAGTCTCTGGAGGACCTGTTTTCTGTACTCAGGCACAAGTGTTTGTCATCTTCTCTGAAGTAACAGGTCAAACAGACTTACTAACTTTAACTCCCCTGCTCTTCTGAACAAAGCGTATTATATTGCTTTAGTCTAGTAAAATTTCTTACTTACTTTTCTTTATTCACAATGAATTCTCCAAACACTGTAGTTAATTTAATAAGGTTTTATTAGATGTTCACAATATTCGAATACTGTCGCCATTAACATTACTGGTAAACAATTAAAGTTGCTGCACATTATTCTGATTGTCCTGAACAACGTAAACTGAAGTCTCTGGAGGACCTGTTTTCTGTACTCAGGCTCGAGTGTTTGTCATCTTCTCTGAAGTAACAGGTCAAACAGACTTACTAACTTTAACTCCCCTGCTCTTCTGAACAAAGCATATTATATTGCTTTAGTCTAGTAAAATTTCTTACTTACTTTTCTTTAACCTTGGTCTCAGGCTTTGTATGTGCTTCATTAAGGAACATTCTGTAGCTGATCTTTTCCTTGGGAAAATAACATTCTGTCTGGACACTTTATGCTTATCTTTTTCTCTTTAATAAACAGTCATCCATGCTTGGCCAGCAAGGTTATTTTCCCTTTTGCTTAACTGTCTTTTATGCATAAATGAAACACAATTTATTTTACCCTTTAGCCTGCCTAATGTGTAATAACTATTTTAAAATGGAAATCACTAATCTAACAGTTGTCTCTGAGGTCCCTGACAAAGGTCTTCTGGAACTTACTTTTGTAGTTGCCTTACATTTATATTGCTAATTACTGTATTTAGCTTTATGCTACCTGAATTATAATCTGAAAATAAAATAAAAAAATATTTGGTAAACCTGCAATTTTAATTTTGACCACTAGGTGTCACTTGAGCAAGTATGCCTTGTTTGAATTGAAGTCTCTTAACTTTATGATTTGATTTTTAACCCCCTATTTCTGCATGAAGAGGTCTTGCAAAATTTATTTGTATTCTGTATCATGCTTTTTCTGAAACTGGCACTCTCTGTAACCGAGTTTTTTTGTTTGTTTTTTTTTAACTTTTACTTTATGATAGGCCAAAATACCTGAAAACCTATATAATGTAGTAGCCGATGGTTGTACTTTATTAGCTGCTTACAGCCTTACTTGCTTACAACCTTACTCTCGGGACTGGACTGGCAACTTTGCATTGTGCCATTTTATTAGCATCTCTCTGCATATCTTGGATTTTTGCCAGATTTGCCTTAACTCTTGAGCCCACTTGGCTCACCTATATCTTTTACCTTAATTTTCTTTTACTGTATTGGCTATAGAGGAAATCCCCTTCTTGGTAGCTTTTTCTGCCACGTATTGTATAGCTATCAAGCATGATGGCTATTTTCTGAAGACTAATTGAAATCTGCACTAAAAAGATACCTTTATAAGTGGTCTTGAGACATATTTCTTTTTATACATCTTGAAATAGTTATGCTATACTCCTGATTTCTGACACTGTATAACATTGTATTGCTACTTAATGCCTTATACTAATCCTGTAACATTGCTGTTTAATGCTAATTTATAATGAAAATTGTATAATATGTTGCAGTTTTTCTCCCGGGTCTCCGCTGAAAAAGGGGTCTTCAGCTCAGTCGGACAATCCCAGTCAACAAATGTAAAAACAAATAAGTAAATACATTTTGTGTTAACTTGTGTCTATACATTTTATTTAATGCTACTTACTTTTTTTTTACTTTTATGAATATTTATGAGCTATAATAGTTTACTAAAACCTATACTTTCTGTATTTTAAGTCTATATCTTTACATTGTTTGTTAGTGTCCTTACTTTCTGACTAATGTGAAGTGCACTGCAATCTATAAATGTGCACTGTAATCTGTAAACAACTTAAATAAAGCATGCCCTGTTATGCCTTGAGTGCACTGAATAACTATCACTACCTGTTATTAATAAGCATGTAAAAAATTCTGTTACTTTACCCTTAACTAATGACTGAATAATGTGAAGTATTTTGAGACTGGACTGAAATGTACAGTGCCTTGACTATTACTGTTACTACCTATTATTTAAATAATAAGCCTGTAACAAAAAAAAAATAATTGTGATACTTTACCCTTAATTAATCACTGAATAATGTGAAGTATTTTAAGATTTGACTGAAAGGTACTATACTGAACACGTAACTGAATATGAATGTCATATTCTGAAACTTGACTGGTATTTACATTAGCATCTACTGAACATTTAAAAATAGCTGTGTATATTCTGGAAACTAACTAAACCAAAATAATATATTTTGCCATTGTTAACTAAACACAGATAAAAGCATATTGTACAATTGTCTGAAACGAGAATATTTTGAGTGCTACCTGAACACAAATAAACTGAAATCCATCTGAAGACAGGTAGACTGAAACTACTACTGCTGTACAAATTACCATGAACCTGAAAACATGAATACATACATACTTGCTTTAACTTTAAACAGACATTGAAGAAATAACCTAAACACATCAACAGTTGCGAAATTTTGCTCTGCATTGTTCCAGTCGCTGATCAAGTAAAGAAAGGCCTGCTTTAATATTGAAGTGTCCTTTTATACTTAGGCCTTTTAAGCCTCTTTTTTTCATTTCTTGTGCAAGCTGGTTTTAGTATCAGGTCCTTAAAATAACATTTGTATCTTTAACAATTATAATCTGATAGCATTGCTTGTTGCCCTGACTTTATTTACATTTTTTCTGCATGAAATTCAGCTTTAGCATCTATAAACTGGCAGCATTACTTGCTGTACTGACTTTATTTACATGTTTTCTGCATGAAATGCAGCTTTAACATTTATAAACTGGCAGCATTACTTGCTGTGCTGATTTTATTTACATTTTCTGCATAAAATAAACATACATTCTTCTGCATGAATAAACATTTGCTGCTAATATGCTTTTGCAAGTGTGTAGACAAACTGATTCTTTACATTAAATGTTAACATAACACTTAATTTTGACATAATGTAAAATGGTACTGTCACACTGGGGATGTCACAAGAATTTTGCTGTTATTCGTTTTTCAGGCTGATTGTCTTCATTTAAAAATCCAATCTCTAAAGGCTTGCTACTGACTACAATTACCGTTGACCTTTTAAACCCTGATAGTGTGAAACTGTACTTGAATCTTTTACAGAGGTTTGTTTGTAACTGAAACTGAAATTTCTGTATCAAGTAACATATTGTGCCACAACTTTTTATGGGTATAACCTTTATACATATTCTGAAAATCTGGTATATCACTGGCAACATTAACCTGAGCTACAGCATACTTTTGATTATCCTTTGGGCTTGAAATTTATACATCACTTACATCATTTGCCCAGTCATTACCCATATCGGGCTGCCTTGTATTTGAAAAGCTAACAATATTTAAATCAGTAACTTTTGTTTAGCTTTATTGGAAACAACTGGAACTAAGTACATTGTTGTGTTTTCACGTCCAGTATTTAGGACTCTGTTTTTTTACATACAAAAAAAACAAAAAAACAAAAAAAAACAAAAAAAAAAAACATTTAACTGCTGGGACTTGTGGCGTCTGTTTTACTGCTGTGATATCAGTATTTACAAGAAGAATTTCATTACTGGCATCTGATGCTTTGCAAAGTCTGTTTCTGTCTTACTATAAAATAGACGGCTTTTTTTAAGCTCTTAGCTGTAGCAATTGCATTTAACTTGATAGTTGTATCAAGTTTCTGAACTTATTTTAAATGAAAGTCAAAGTAATAATGTAAGACTGTGCATTTTTGCACCTATATACAATCAGTTTTAACTGTTGAACTTTTTACATTTGTCTCGTGACCCTTAGATTTTAACATACTGTTCAGTGAGTGAAACTCCACCCACTGTCTCACCCTAACCAAAATAGAAACCCCTAATCTAACACTATCCATGCTGAAATCGATGGTGATGGGTGCCTGCATATAAGTACCAGTGACAGGAAGATCGGTATCGATTTCTTCAGCAATTCTGCCCTCCACATTGCCTGACTGACTCAGAGAAGGCTATTTTTTCATCCACATCAGAGCAGGCAGACAAAGCAGCAATGCAGCATGCAATGTTGCATTAGCTTTCCTGGTCTAATGTCAGCATTAGCCCATGATTCCCATGCTTCTGTCTCCTTATCATCTCAGTCTTTTCATAGGATAGACAGAGGAGTGGATGGACAATGGCATGATCATCAGCAAGTGTCCAAATCTTTTTAATTTTCTTTGTACTTGAACCTCTACCTTTGTGTTTTCTGAAGAAGAGAAAGTACAAGAGGAAACACATTGACTCTCCATTGGAGTCATGCACTCCAGACACATATATAGCTGATGGAGAGCAATCCCCAGTTGATGACATCACATTTGGGGATATCACTGAGTTAATATGAAAGAAGAGGTCATACCCTGTATCTTCATCAAAAGATATCATGCAGGAGGCAGGCCTTTTCACCCACCTCCCACTTTCCTCTTGAAGCTTCCTACTACAGACAAAACTCTGACTTTGCTGGTGGAGAAACAGGCTGGGTTTGAAAAGTACATAACTGGACTTGGATGCTTGTATTCCAGGGGGGACCAGACAAAATTCTCCAGCCCCCTAGAGACTGGGAGTGCTGGATGAGCAGTCTGCTAGGTGGCTTCCAACCTGATTCTCGGCACCCCCCTTCTGTTTAGACTCATCCCACTTTATTACCTTTCCCCTCACATTATTTGCTGTAAATTCCTTGGTTCCTTTGCTATTTTTCATTCAGTAAATTCCATTCTACTCTCACCTGTTTTCTACACGTCTGCTTGCAGGCATCCCTGTTGGTAAAATCTCTCTTCATAATTCCACGTGCTAGTTTAGTTCTTAGGACACATTCTGGTACTTTATGAATATGGTATTCTGTATAGTTTTTCAAAGCTTAATTTCTCTAGGTATTATGGTTTTGTTTTACTATGATGGGAATGGACCCTATTCCTAAGTCAAGATATTATCAAAGTTCATGAAAGTTTTATTGTTTCAGTCTTTGATGTTGGCCAAGAGTGTGTTCTCAGCATCCACATTGTGCCCAGAATTTCCTCCTCCTGTAATTCATACAGTTTTATTTGTATTGCTAGTATATCTAAGTATGACTGTAAATTCTTTTTATTAGGCCTGTTGCTCCTACTACAATTGGACTTATGTGGGCATCTTTCTTCTACATTGCTCTCATTTCCATAGATGATGTAGCTCTGATGCCGTTCATTCTGCAAATATTTTAGTTCATAGGATACATTCTGGTACTTTATGAATATGGTATTCTGTATAGTTTTTCAAAGTTTAATTTCTCTAGGTATTATGGTTTTGTTATACCATGATGGGAATGGACCCTATTCCTAAGTCAGGATATTATCAAAGTTCATGAAAGTTTTATTGTTTCAGTCTTTGATGTTGGCCAAGAGTGCTATTCTCAGCATCCACAATGTGCCCAGAATTTCCTCCTCCTGTAATTCATACAGTTTTATATGTATTGCTAGTATATCTAAGTATGACTGTAAATTATTTTTATTAGACCTGTTGCTCCTACTACAATTGGACCTATGTGGGCATCTTTCTTCTACATTGCTCTCATTTCCATAGATGATGTAGCTCTGATGCCATTCATTCTGCAGATATGCAAAAGGTCCATCAGAACAGGATACAAGGATTCCTTGTATGCCAGGCATAGAGTACCTCTCAGCAGTCTATAGGAAACAGAGTATGGAGATAGGACTTTGAAGTGGTCTGTATAGGACATTGTGTTTACACTATGTATTCTTTTTGTGAAGAAGCTCTGTAGATGTTCCATTTGTTGCATATGCCTGGCCAGGTACATACCAAAGGGGGTGTTATACTCAGTGATGAATCTGGTGAGGGCCAAATAAAGTAGCACAATAACCTCCCTGAACATGGATGCCATGCCCTTACTTATACGTTGAACAATATAGAATGACTTTTTTACTACCTTAGACACATGATGGTTAAAGGCTAGGTTACTATCTACATGTGTCCTCATATTTCTGCCTATTGTATCTACTGTTAGGGGTGTTTTATCAATGAGGAAGTTTCCCAGCGTGTCTGACTTTCCAAAAGTTACCATTATACATTTCTTGGCATTGAGTTTTAAGCTATGGCTTTGGCACCAGTCATTTGTTTGCATTAGAACCTCCTGTAAGATATTAGTACCATGGAGGATACTATGACTGCTCCTAGTGTGCAGTCTTCTACAGACTTGGTCAGCCAAAGGGCCTTGATGTTGGCCTTGACTTCCAAGAAGTAGATCCCAAAGCGGAGCGGAGCCAGTACTGAGCCCTGAGGGATGCCATTAGTGACTGGCCTCTTTGTGGAGGTTATCTCTCTAATCCTAACTTCATGTGTCCTATCTATGAGCCAACTGGCTATCCAGTGTGTTACATAGGGGTTTAAACCTAATTCTGTGAGCTTGTTTACAATGCCTTAAGGAGGTATTGCATTAAATGCCTTAGCCAGGTCAAGGTTGGCAGTATGCATCCTTTTGCCTTCATCCACTGCCTTGATGATCTTCTCAAAGAAGTCTGATTGAGTAGGTATGACCTGCTTTGATGAAATCAAACTGGGTGAAGTCCAGTGTTTGAAGGTTTTCTTTGTCATTGTTAATCATGTCCATAATTCTTTCCCTGGCTTTGCATATGAGTCAGAATAATGGATATGTAGTTCCCAGGATCTTTTGATAGTCTGCCCATTACAGAAAGATGACTGTTGCAGTCCTCCATTTGTATGACACAAAGTCTGTTCTGATGGTATAGTTGAATAGTGACTTTTGTGGCCCTGACAGGTCATATTTTAATTTGCTTAGGAGGCATCATGTAATGTTATCGGAGCCCATTAAAACTGTCTTCCTGGCTTTAAAGAGTACAGCAAGGACCTGCTCTGTGTTGATAGTTGGAGGGATTATGTTAAATAGAATTTCCTAGGAGGTGGCTGGGGGTGATCAGGGGGTGGGGGGGGGGGTAAAACTGGAGATGAATTTGTTGGCTAGTAGATTTGTTATATCTCCTGACTCCATGAACATGGCTTCTTTTACAGTTAGTTTGGCTCACTGTTATGTGCTGCCTTTGAAGATTCTGACATAAGTAAAGATGGCTTTATGGTTGTCTTTGGCCTGGGAAGATACCTTTTACCTCAAAATAGGCTTTCTTGGACATAATTAACCCTTTTAGTTGCCTATTTAGTTTGATGAAAAATGTTTGCACTTCCTAATTTTAGCTATGACTTTTTTTATTTTTTGCACAATCTGTTTAATTTTGGATTCCACCAGTTTGTTTTGTTTCAGAGTTAGTTGTGGGCTTACTTCTGGTAGATACAACAGCGGCTATACCACCTTTGACATGGTCGTACAGAGTTGCTGTGAATAATTCTGCGTAGACTGCTCTATCTGGATTTGGAGGGGCTTGGAATTTTGAGAGGTTATTGCTTAATAAAAGGTAGTTTGCCTTGGAATAGTTCCTAACTGTTGCAGGGTTTACTGGGGTTGCAGAATTGATTTTTATTTCAAAGAAGACTACTTTGTGATCTGACCTTACCAGAGAGGACTGGACACTGGGTGGGGTGCAGCGTTCAACCAAATTTGTAAGTACCAGATCCAATATGTTTGTTCTTCTAGTGGATGATCTAGGGTGTTTGTGTTTTCAAAGTCAGCAGTCTCTGTGCCTGCAAATTTGGGGTCAAGTAGGATTCCCAGTCTATAGAGGGGTAATTAAAGTCCCCCATGAGAATGCTATTTGGTTGAAATGTGAGTGTTTGCTGTAGGTGTAATTAAGAGCTATGGGTTTCCTGGGATCATACCTCTCAACTGTCCAGATTTTTGCAAGATGTCAAGATTTTTGTCTCATTTATATGATCTTTTCCTCATAAAATGTTGGTTTCCTGGCAAATCCTTGGCATATCATTGCAGACTGAAGTCAGAAAATGACAGACATTTGAGTTTCAGACTTTATGCTTTTCAGAAAATTCACACTAATGTAAGACCTATTCTTCTGTCAACTGTCTCAGTTTGTAAGAGCAATATTAAAAATCTGTCCCTATTTTTGGCCTTTGCCCTCCCATTATTAATGGCTTTGTACAGATTTCTTGTATTAAGAGATTGAGAGGTATACCTGTGGGCTGGGACATAGAGGATGACCCATAGCTTGATAGGGTATGGCATGGGAGTTTGTCTATGGTAATCTGTACGTGGTGTAACTCTAGCACATCATCCTATTAAACCAACCTAGAAGTATGCTTGTTATCGATATAGATTGATACACCTTTAGTTCCTATCTCTGCAGTTGCTGGTCTAAATGTGTAAAAGGCACTCAAACCTTGCAGTGCCAGGGTACTGTCTGTAACTTTAATCCATGTCTCAGTAACTGCATTCCCCAGGGTGAGAAGAGCTTGGAGGGAGTGGAGCTTCTTATTTAAGCTCCTGGCATTCAGCACTTAAGCACTTTTAGATTTTCATTGGTTAATTTTTTTATGTTGTAAGGTTTGCCAGTTTGGTATTACCTAAAAAAGGTTCTATGGGTGTGGACACTTTTTTAGCCAATATTTAAAAGCCTAGAGGGGCTAGGTGCAGACCATCCTTGGCAAATCAGTGTGGTTTGTTAACTATATCCTCCCATGCTGCCGAATATTATATCCCCCCTTAGAATGACATCAGAAAGTAAGCCAGTTATTACAGTCAGTCATGTTTTGTTAGTATTATGGCATTATTCTTGGTGTAGGTTGAATGCTGCTCATTTCTAGGCTCATACCAGGCTGTGACACATAGGCTGAAGGCTCCCTAATGTTTCTCTTTATATAGTGTAGGGAGGTACAACTCAGGTCCTATATACTTACATGGGCCATAAATGAGTCATACTGGTACCTGTGTTGCAGTGATTTCAGTTTATGCATAACTTGGCAGATCCTGATAAAACAACTGGCTATTATTTTTTCATTTTTCAGCCTAGTGAGTGAAACATCAGTATGTCACACAATGGAGTCCCCTATGACTATTGTCCTGGGTAGTGTGTCGACTTGGCTTATGGGCTTTTTAGTTGAGGCTCCACTGAGTGTGTAGTGTTAAATGTTGCTTTGGTTGAGTGTTTTTTTGGTTTGAGGTTTTTTGGTTTATATTTGCAGGTGAAGTATGTAGGAGGTCTTTGGGTTTGGGAAGATTGAATTTAGGGGCTTTACCATATGTTGGTCTATGTGTGAAGTGTGTACTATGTGTGGTGTATGTAGCATATGTGTTTCTGGCAACCTGATTTTTATTCTGTGTGCTTGTACACGAGAGCTTTACCAAAAGTGACATTGTGTATAAATACATCTCTCGCATACTATATTTATTTCTTTAAGGGTTAAATGGTTGCCAGTGAACATGAAACAATTACTACATTGTCTCAAGATGCCCATGTCCATCAAACTGGCTGTGAAGAAATTGGGAAGGTGCAGCTGGTTTGGGAAACATGGGTGCATATCCACAATGTCACATCCTTTATTAGGTGAGCTACAAGAGTGTGGCACATGATGAGTTAAAAGAGGGCAACTAAGAGTGCATTTGGTGCTAGTGACTAGACCAGGCCATATAATACTAAATTTAAGGGGCAGCGTCAGTGCACAAACAAGCTACTCTATCTTTTCAATATACAAACTCATTTCTCTACAATCAAGTTACTGGATATAGTTTTAGAGGTAGTTCAATAGGAAAATTTTACGTTTTACATGTCTGCTTCTGTACAGGGCACTGCTACCTTTTCTGTGCTATGAGCAGCTCCATTCATTCTTATCCTTAAGGACTTGGATCCAAAATTCTAGTCTCTCTTTATCTCTGTAACTCTCCTTCTGTTTCATCATCAACATTTTCCATTGTGTTTTATAACCTCTTGCTTGATTATGTATATGAGCTTTTAAATGAGTAGCTTTAAATTGCCCTGGAAATGTAATAAACCTAAACTATCTTGTTCTATGAGGAGAATCACCATATCCAAACTAAGTCTTACCCACTACCTCTCCTAAAATAAATTAATTCAATTTTTATTAACTGTAATCTACAACTTCTAACATATATATATATATATATATATATATATATATATATATATATATATATATCTATAAATAACCAGAGGGATTACATTTTCACTGCATCAATCTTGTTATCCAAATCCATAATAAAGACCTTCCAGTTTATTAATTTTTGTATGATCTTATCTAGTCTCTTCCTATGTATTGTTAGCTGTTATAGCAAAACGATTTTTTGTTCATATACCTAAATACTTCATCTTATTATGATCCCATAATTATCTGTATTGCTGAACTAATTTATGAGTGAGTGAGTGCAAAATTTAGCACTATAGCTTTTGTTTTATCTTCATTTATTTTATGTTCCCAAAAAATGTGAAACTGTCTGAAAATATTCCACAGCACTGAAATGTCCCATTCTGTATTTATCAAATACAACAGAATATAATCTACAAATAAGATTAAAATTTCTAGATTTCCACACCAGTTATATCCTTGAATGTTTGAATCACTTATTTTTTGTGAATGGCTCTAAATGCAAAGTAAATAATAGAATGGAAAGAGAGCACCCTGCCTGGTTCACCTGTTCAAAGCCTTTCTACCTCAGTTATTGCCGCCCATCCTTTATATATTCTCCTTGTAAACCCAGTTATTTTTTCAGGTAACACAAATGCTAACACTGCCATACTCATAAAGTCATAGCTGACTCTTTTGAATACCTTCTCTCCTTTAAGATTCTGTGTGTTAAAACTCACTAACAATAGTGTTGATTTCTTACTGTCCTATGTTCTCTGGATCAGCATTGTTTAATTAATGTTAAATGTTTGCCTTTCCTTCACAAAGTCACATTAATCCATATCAGTTTTGGTAAAGTATTGTCCATTCTCTTAGCCAGTTTTGACATAAACACTTTATAATCATGGTTTAAAATTGAAATAGGTCAATATGATGGCAGTACTTCCCTCTCTGTCCAATTTAAAAATATTTTTGAGCAAAGTCTTCCAGATCCATTTCCCTTTACTCTTAAATTCCAAATTCCAATAGGAATATTGTCTGTTCCTGGAGAATTCCCTGTTGATTTATTGTACATTACTATTTTTAATACATCTTTTCGGATCTTGGCTATTATATCATCTGTGTATAATGTGGCATAACTAAGTCTTCCATAAATATTTCCATTTGTGTCTTTTTGAGTTTCCTCGTTCCTCTGCTTTATACATATTTTCATAAAACTCCTGAAGTAGCTCCAATATCTATGTAGGAACTCTAGTTCTTTTTCTTCACATAGACTCCTTAAGTTTAGCTTTAACTCGGTCTACTCTCTGTTACCTTTGTCATTGTGTTAAACATGTTTGCCCTGTAGAGTTATCAACAAAAGTTTAACAACAGCCTTTCTAAAGTTATGCATATTGCCCAAATACTCACTTATTTTTAGCAGTCTGCAGGTGGTCCTCTTCTTTTTCTGTGACATTCCTCTTCTGCAGTACTTTTAAGCTTTGTCAGTCATTAAAATAATTTCTATTACTTCTTTCCCATATCTTTTCCTGTTTTATTTCTACTATGCTTTTAATGTCCATTTCATTTTATCGTATTCACCAACTATCCATTCTGAAGTAATTGCTATTTTTCTTTATAACTTTTGAAGTCTACCCAAATCCAATCTCATAAATGCCTGTCCTTTTAACAAATAGGTAGGAAACCATCAGAGGCTCATTTTGCATTGTTAATCTGCATCATTATCTTAGTTTTTATTGATGCATGGTCTAGTGTAATTATGGGATACTCTCAAAACTTTCAATTAAAAACATATGCTCCTGTGAAATATATCTTCTGTCCAATCTAGCTTAGTTATATATTTGGGATTAATATGTAAATTCTACTCAAGATCATGCTACTGAATTCACATCTTCTATATCATATGTTGTCATATATTTCCTTTATAAATCTACCCTATCTTATCTTTTCCCTTTTAGGTCCCCCTGATGCATCTTCAGTACTGCAAATCAGGTTCCTATGCCCATTCATAAATGATTTTCCTAGATGAAAGGTTATTATTTCTCCCAAAGTCTCCTAAGCTCCATAACAGTAGTTATAGTTAGAATATAATTACCACGCATGTATAATCCTCTTCCCGTACCAAAATCCCTTGCTACCACAGATCTACCCCATCCACCCCCCACTTCTATTACTATTGGATGCCTCTCTCACTGATAGTGTTATTGCCTTCCTTTTCCTTTGTCTCTGATATTCTGCAGAATTTCCACCCTGAAATCCTTTGTCAAAGGTATATGCTCATTTCTGTTGAAATGCATTTACATTCAGTATTAATACTGATAAAGAATCCATTATGATAAAAAAACATTACTCTTGCATGTTGTAAAAAAACTAGTGTTTACAACCCTCCTTTATATCCTACACTTCAAGTATTTGAAAATCTTTGTATGGAACAAATAAGAAAAATACATAAGAAAAAAAATTGATGAAGATGGGAAATAATTTATCAGAAATGGAAATAGAACTGCTAAATGAGATTGCAAACAACAAATCAGTAAGGGTTATGAAACCCGACAAGGGTGGTGGGTTGATTATTATGGACCAAAACAGATATGTTGAAAAAATGTTTGCACTTTTGTATTCCGATTCATATGAAGAAGTTTCAAGGAATCAGTTAACTATATCTTATAGAAATATCAACATTATTTTACAAGATCTACTGTTTAATGACCAAATTTCTATTGATGAACATACTTATTTGGTGCAAAAAAATCCCTGGATACCTACCATTTTTGGTATCCCCAAGCTTCACAAATGTATAAACGATCCCCCCTTTTAGACCCATTGTGGATGCAAAGGCATCCAAGACGTTTAATTTGGCCAAATTTATTGACAACAACTTGAAACATACTTTGGAGCAACATGCACATGTCTTAAAAGATTCATGGGACTGTCTCAAAAAAATTCAGAATGATATGTATCAGGAAAATTTGAATTTAGTAACCATGGACATCAGAGATTTATTTACTGCCATTCCTCATGAAGAAGGACTCGAAATGTTCTACAATTATTTGTGTTCTTTTACTACCCAGGGGCATTCTAGAATATTAATGTATACAACACTGATAGATCTTGTTTTGCATAATATTTTTTTGTCATTTGAAAACCAGTTATTTAGGTAAAGAACGGAGTTGCAATGGGGGCAGCATGCGCCCCCTTATTTACCAATATTGTTCTCATACAATGGGAAATTAATTACGTTTTCAAACATGATTTATTCAAAAAACGCAAATTTTATGGCAGGTTTTTAGACATCCTATTGGTGTTATGGGAGGGCACACCAGAACAGTTGTTAGAATTTTACAACTATCTGAACATGAGTACTGATTTTCTTACTTTCACCATGGAAAGCAACCTTATGTCCATCAATTTTTTGGACATTACTATCAGTAGAAATGTGATCAACAAGAAGTTTTCTTCAACTCTCTATAGAAAGCCTACATATTCTAACACCCTGTTACATTTTGCCAGACACCATCCAATATATCAAAAGAAATCATTAATCAAGGGACAGGGTGCTAGAATTTCTAGGATGGTCAGTGAGTTGTCCAACTTTATGTATGAGATGAGATAACTTAGAGATGTGTTAATTTGGAGAGACTATCCCATTAGTCTTATTGACCCTATTCTAGATGAGGTTCTGAACAAAAGAAGGTTGGGGCAGTTTTTTCCGCTATTAGGCACTGGGGGAGAAATGGATAGACCTATTTTAGGGAATTCTTACAATGATTCTCAAATAGGAAGGATAGCTACCCCTTTTACTGATGCAATGTTGCTCACGTTTAACAGTGCATTTTTTGATATCAAACAAATTATATACAACAACTGGATAGTGTTGACATTAGATGACAAATGCAAGTCCTTGCTAGATAAAAAACCGAAAGTGATTTATAAAAAGGATAGAAGCATCAAGAACATGTTGGAATCCAACAATACAAAAAGAGAAGTTGGACAAATTAAAAAATGTGGACATTGTTCACAATGTCCACTTATTGAAGAGACTAAGAAAATACACATAAAAGGTTATGGGCATGTGCACCTAAATAAAAAATTAAATTGTCAGAGCAAAGGATTGGTGTACATAGTGACTTGCCAGCTATGTGAAAAATTTTATATAGGAAAAACTATTAATAAATTATGCAAACGTATATATTAGCATTTATATGACATTAGAAAAGGCAATTCAAAGAACACACTGGCCAAACACATTTTAGAGTACCCACAACATCATTTTAAATTTTCGGTGCTTGAACAAGTTCAAAGTGATGACACAAGGGGTGGGCCAGTTGAATACAGATAATTGCTCTGGCTATTGAGGTGCAATGCAACTGACAATAATTATGGGTTGAATGAAACACTGTCTATTTCTAGTTATTTAAAACTTAAATGAGTTTTATTTTTCTTGACAATTATTAGGTTTGGTTTACAACCAATATGGTGTTATTTGTCAAGAATTTTTTTACCACTGTGTGGCATTTTAACCATCTGAATAGGGGATTTGTAGGGTTTACAATAATATAAAATAAAATTGAAAACTTGAGGAACCTTTTAGGTAGGAGGTTGCCCCGTACAGTTTAGTTTTATAGTAATTAATTTATAGACATGCATTTAGGGAGTGTCTTTACAATATGCGTTCATATTATTATTTTATTGTGATGAACATTTGATTGATGGACCTTGTTTGCTGTACTAACTAGGCAGTTTATGGTTAGTAAGGAGGGAACCACACGTTTAGTTATGTTCATTTTGAAATATACTGAAATAATTTTTTAACCAATGTATAGATTGTTTTAACATCATGTGACTACAATTTTTTTGTATTTAACTGGCCAGGAATATGTGTGACTTTGTTAAAGTATTCTGAAGAAGTCGAGGGGCGAACGCCTGATGAAAGCGCTCAAATTCATTAAAGAACTTGCTCAGTGGTGTTCCAAGGTTCTCTTTTTTACTACTCTTACATGTTGTATGTGACAGTTTGTTTGAGTATATATTTTCATCTTGCAACTTACATGGACTCACTAGTGGTTGGCAGGCTGATTTTGTATGTAGTTCATCATCTCTGAACCCATGTCATGTTTTCGTAGACTTTTTGCTTCAATAAAACACTAAAGAAACAAAAAGCTAAATATATATCTTCAACCAGTATATATCATTTAACTCAGAGAAAACTCACAAAATTATATATACTTTTTAAAAGGAAATCGATCCCCTTCCATAGCAGCAGTTTCTCCAAATTGATTGTTGAACCCACAAGTAGTAAACAAGGTAATGTGCATTCTTCTGTCTGTTCTTCTCTGGATTACCCTCCCTGATGTGAAAAACAACTTTAATGCTTTCAGTAAACATTAAAGAAAATTGCTCTGGCTAACCTTAAATAAATAAGCTGTGTGTTGCTATATTTAATGCATTAAAGTACTAAGGCTGATGGGAAGACATTTTCTTGTATAAGTATTAACTTGTCAAAGTTTCAAACTTCGTTTCTTATTTTTATGTTCACTGAACTGCTTGTTGCTACTCCTTTTAATTACATCATATCTCACAGATCCACAGAAAATGTCACTTAGATCATGCTGCCAAGACCTCTCATAATTCATTGCTCATACCTGCAGGCTGCTTCTTGTCAGCCAAAGTTAGGTACTATTGAAAAATCCAAGTAGCTGCTTTGCAAATTCAAGAAAAAACTATAATTTGTAATGCTTTTCATTGTTTCTCTTCTTTTAAGTAATTTTACATAAAAAAAATTATCAATTTACATATAAATCCCAGAGTAGTCAACATGTATACCATTATGATAGCTGTAATGTGCTTCTTTCCACCCTTCCTTATCTTCTTACTGTGTAAAGCCTAGCTACATTACAACTGTTCAATAATCACTGATAACAGTGCCCTCCCCCAGCTTGAATTTAAACTACCTTTAAATAAATATTATACAGAACCTCTTTATACTTAACATAATATGGAATTTACATCACAAATCTTTTATTCTAATGTTAAGAATGAAAACTGTTCTACTTAGTCACTTGTTTGGTCTATTAAGTGTCCTTCTAAATATTAATGACATAAGGTAGGCTTTATACTTTAGATTTCTCAAACCAGCTTAACACAGCAAATATCTGGTCATTTTTTCTTCTTCTTCTTCTTCTTCTTGCAGAACTGCTATTCATATGTGCAAGCTACATCTATTAGGACTGATGCTTTACATTTCTCTGGTTCTGTCACTCACACATTTTCCTTTGTAGCATGGAAAATGTTTTATGGGCAAAGTCCCTCTGTGAAATACCCCCCTTTTTTTTTTTTTTTACAAAAGAGCCAAAGACCCCTTCAGCTTGCTGTCTTGCTATTTGTTGACAAACTTTTTTATTTCCTCTGTAACCTGTTCTGCTTCCAAAAATGTCTTCAATCCTCCAGGACAAAAATAGTCTGCTGATGATAGCTGGATATAACTTACTGAATCTCAAACTTGCCTGTCTACATTCTCTGATTGTCAGGATAAACTTGCTTCTCTTTTGCCGTGGTGTAACATGAGTAATAATTTTTCACAAACACACTGGGTTTCGCAGACCTCAGCTGGTTTATGATAGTCAGATTTGGACATTTATTAAAAGTGCCCTGTCTGTTAACAAATCTTGTTAAAATACCAGTTCAGTTGCATATTTGCACTTTCATAGAATTAATACTGCCATTCCTTCTGGTTTCTCTGATGTAGCAAATATCTCGGGTTTTTTTCTGCATTCACTGTCTTCTAGCTATATTATTTTTTAAAACTGTTCTTGAGAGATCTGATGTTCTGTCAGTCTTTACTGCATTTCATTGTCTGATTTCTGCAGTTTTATAAATTCAGTTGAATGGCTCCTTAAAGCTTATTGCATTTTTCCAGAGTTTATCATTTGACTTTTACCATGTTCCTTTAGTGTGCCATTTATTTTAAATACTTCTGACTACATTTAATTTATTTTTCCTCTGAATTACTGAAAACCATTGCATGTACTAAAGCTGCAGCTTGAAGTGCCTTTTGATGAATAGTTGCGAGGTTATCCCCAGCCAGAAAATGTTCTTCTTCTCTGGTTGATTTTTCTTTACTTTTTCAAATTTCCTTTTTACTGGCATCCTGGAAGTATACTTAATAGCCATCAGCTGCATCTTACTGAAACTGGTAACTTTTACTGGCGTTTTTAAAAAATTATCAGTTCTAACATTGGGCGAGCTCTAATCAACATGTTGCTCAGTCAGTCTCCATCTTGGAAGTCCGTTGTCACATATATTTGATTAAGGACTGAATTACTTTTCTTTAAAATTACATTTGGCAATTATATCTAATTTCCATGAAGGTCTAAACTGTTATTCTGTTAAGTCTTTTAATATATGTCAAGCCTTTCATTTTCATTTTCTTAACAGGTCAAAATACAAAAGGAAGACAAAACTGATTTGTGGTAAAAGTCCAACTCAAAAAGTATATACCAAACCACACTGGAGTAATGGAAGATCTGAAGTAGGTAACTTCATTTGATCATCAACCTGTGGGTATCGGATCCGACCCAGATCCGAGCTGGCAGCTTTCCAAGCTAGAGATCCGAGCTCCAAGCTTCTCCCCCTTACCCATAATACCCTGCTACCACCTTCCAATCCTCAGATCTTGTCTGCCGCGGCTTTGTCAGACACGAGTTTCTTGAGCTCCTAGCGTTTAGGTGATTGTAAGTAGATTTTTTTTTTCTAAAAAATCCTTCTAGCTTTTGTGTGTGTGGATAGTACAATTCCCTAGTTTAAACCCCTGAGTTTTACCCTCGTAGTTTAAAATTTAGTGAACCCATTCCCTTATAGTGTTTGTGTGGACGCGTGTGTGTTTTAGTTTAGAAATCATGGCCGATGCCCCAAAGGCCATCTTTTCTAAGCGCACTGAGTGTGGCCATAAGCTTTCCCCAGCAGATGGCCACACTCAGTGCGTCCTCTACCTGGGGGTACCATTTATCTTCGGGCTGCCAAATTTGTGCAGCCTTTAACCACCAGGCCCTGAGGGATAGGAGGAATAAGCTGATTCTGGCGGGTCTCCTACCCGCGGAGTCGGCTTCCTCCTCCTCTCCCTCGGTGGCTACAGCCTCAGCTGCGGCTGCTCAGCTTGCTGTCCCCTCTCCCCTGGCTGGGACTCAACCTCCCACTACTTCCCAGGGAGAGAGGGACTCAAAAAAAGACAAGAGAGAGAGGAGAGAGAGAAAGAGAGGGAGAAAGAGAGAGAGAGAGGGAGAAAGAGAGGCATAGAAGCCACAAGCAGCGGGCCGACTCGGCCCCCCTCAGCCCCACCTGCTAAACTGCTCTTCTCACCCCAGAATGTCTCTGGGCCTTCCTTCCCTCGGCTCCGTTCTCCACATTTTTCTCCGGAGCCGGAGGAGGAGACCTGACCATCTTCAAGGTCATCGCAGCGGCCCTCCCAGCCAGCTTTGGTGGCCTCCTCTTGGTTGACCCGTAGCCTCTCTGACGCTGATATGGACCGGATGATGTGTCATTTCCTGCAAACCCAACTGCAGATGGGAGTGCTGCTGCCTTCCCCCCCTCCAGAGGGGAGTTCAGCCACACTTTTTGCCCCGATAGCTCCTTCTCCGACCCACTATTGGGTTTTGGAGCCTTCAGATCCGAGGAGTCTCGGAGTCAGGGAGTCGGCGCCAATGGTTATCGCTACCTCGATGCCAGCCATGCCCTCGAGTCTGTTGGATCCCCTTTCGGATCCGAGCTCTTGGGGCCGAGAGCCATGCATCGGATCTGAGGGGGCCAGTGTGTCTTCAGCTCTGTTTCGGTCGGAGCATACTTCCCTCTCGGGTCCAAGAGCTTTGGCTCTGACACCAATCCTCACGCTGGATCCGAGGGTGTTAACCACGGAGCCGAGAGAGATCGGTTCACCCTTGGCTTTTGACGTGGTGGAGAGGGTCCTCTCGAGAGGTTCGAGACCCTCTGCTCTTTCTTCGGATTCCGCCCCCACTCCCTTGCAGCTGGGCTTGTCTTCCATCATCCAGTCCCAGGGACAGCCTGCATTGACACCCCAGCCCGTTCCACTGGTGGAACATGACCCTGTTGGTGAGCCCTCCTTGGACAGTCTCACCGAAGAGGCCCCTCACAAACGTAAGTGTAAGAGGAGGCACTTGGGCTCCCCTGAGTCCCTCACGGAAGACACCGATTTGGAGGAAGGGAAAGGTTCCCCCAGGTCAACCCCTGAGGATGTCTCCTTTGAAGACATTATGGAAATGCTTTGCCTAAAGGGGGGGTGGTCAGCCCAAAAACCTTCCTCAGATGAGTCAGTGTTCCTGGAGGCATTTGACGCAGGCCCGTCTACCTCTTGGGTGCCCCCTCCGGCCGACCCCCTGGTTGACCTCATCACTACCAGGGCATGGAAGGAACCGGATACTGTAGAGCCAATCCCCAGGAGGCCAGTTAGGATTCTTAGTCCCCCTGTGGATAGGACAGCTTGGAGTAAGGGTTCCCCGGTAGATACCATGGTGGTGGCAGCAGCCACCAAGAAGGAACTTGCCCAGGATAGTTCCTCGATCCATCCCCCTGATAAGGAGTCTTGGACGATGGATTGGATCGGGAAGCGGATGTTTGCTTCAGCTACCTTTTCTATAAGGGCACTGAATTATTTGGTCCATGTAATTAGACTTCAGTGGGATCTGGTGAAAGAATACGCCGAGTCTACCCCTGAGTCCATGTCGGCCGGGGATAAACGGACTTTCTCGACTCGCATGGCCACTCTGAAATCTGTTTCAAACATGTCTATGTGGCTACTTTCCCATGCCACGGAGAGAGCTGCTAGAGCCATCGGGTCCGGCATCACCTTAAGGCATCACGCCTGGCTCCGGCTTTGTGATTTTGCCGAACCTTTCAAGGCATCCTTCATGAACGCACCCTTTGATGGCTCTACCCTATCTGGGAAGACCGTCCGCGACACATTGGTTCAGAGCGAGAAAGACAGGAAGACGCTGCCTACCGTCGGAGTCCGCTTCTCAGCTCCTCAAAGGTCCTTTTCCAGGAACCAGAGAGGACAAAAGAAGATGTGGTTCCGGAAGTCTCAGCAGTCCCGTTACGCTCCGGACCCTTCATCCTTCAGAGGCAGAGGGGGACAAGGTGGATGCCGGCCCAGAGGCTGAGGGGGGCTGAAAAATTTTTGCAGTAACCTTTTTCTGACCGACCCATGCAGCAGCCCTGAGAGGTTGCCTGACTGCTCCTCTCTGGAGGCAGTCGGGGGGCGTTTTTTGAAGCACTTGGCCCAATAGGAGTCCATCATAACAGACCGCTGGGTGCTTCAAATAATATCCAGAGGTTACTCAATCCCTTTCATAAACCTGCCTCCTCAGTCGAGGCGCCTCCCGATGTTCCACCCAGTCAGAGGGAGGCTGCAGCTTTAGAGGTAAAAAAGCCATCCAGCACTTCCCCCCAGGCCAGTCCGGATTAGGCAATTACCCCAGGTTCTTTTTGGTGCCAAAATGACGGTGGGACTTAAGGCCGATTCTCGACCTTTCAGCAATGAATCTCTTCATTGCCAAGGAGAAATTCTGGATGGTCACACTTCAATCCATTCTGCCCCTGCTGCAGGAGAAGGACTGGATGTGCTCCATAGACCTCAAGGATGCGTACTATCACATTCTCATGGACAGGTGATCCAGAATACAGGTTTTCCCTTACCTAGACGACTGGCTCCTTACCGCCCCCACCAGGTATCTACTTTAATTAGCCAGGGATTGCTTCCTACTTCTAGCGTCCCGATTGGGGATCACCATAAACTTGAAGAAGTAATCCCTTCAACCAGTTCAAGTCATAGAGTTCATAGGGGCCAAAATAGACACGCTTCAGACCAAGGCCTTCTTGACATCAGACAGACTTCACAGTTTGACCTTACACGTTTTAGCCCTTCTTCAGTCACCGGCTCCATCAGCGGAGTCAGTCCTGAGGGCTTTAGGGTCTATGGCAGCAGCAATCAATCTTGCGCCCTTAGCTCGCTTACACATGAGGATTTTCCAGTGGACTTTGCAGGTTCAGTGGTCCATCCTTCACCACCCATTGGACTTACCGATTCCTCTCATCAGGGTTTGCAGAAATTCCCTCATCTGGTGGCTCCAATCTCGAGAGCTTCGGGAAGGTCGACCTTTTGTTATGCCACAACCCCAAGCCACGGTGACCATGGACGCTTCTCGCCTCAGGTGGGGGGGGGCATTACACGGGCAGAACTGTCCAAGGTACGTGGACCCAGACAGAGACCGTCCTGCATATCAGTGTTCTGGAGATGAGGCGGTGCTTCTAGCGTTGCATGCCCTTCATGCCTTTCTCCCACCAGGGACTATTGCGATTCAGTCAGACAACATGTCAGTGTCTGGTACATCAACAAACGGGGGGGACCAGGTCTTATCCTCTTTGCCGAGAGGCCATGATAGTTTGAGACTGGGCGATATCCACTAACCGTTTTCTGTTAGCAACGCACATTCCGGGTCGGTCCAACATCCTAGTGGACAAACTGAGTTGAACTATCCTCTCACCTTACGAGTAGTCTCTGAATCCCTTAGTAGTGAAACAGATTTTCTGCAAGTGGGGTCAGTCTTGCTGCGATCTCTTCATGTTGCCTTCCAACGCGAAGTGCAGTGAGTTTTTTGCTCTAATTCCCCCTCAGGGGGAAAGCCCCAGAGATGCTCTAGTTCATGCTTGGCCACCCGGTCTTCTTTATGCTTATCCTCCTCTTCCGTTGATAATAAAATTCTTACAGAAATCTCGTCGGTTGGGGAACAAGATTATCCTCATAGCTGCATTCTGGCCTCGTCAAGCCTGGTTCCCATGCCTACGGTCTCATCTTATAGCTCCTCTCTGGATCTTGGATCCCATCCCGGATCTGATATCTCATCCTTCGGGATTGATACCCCCGAATTTGGTAGATCTCAAGCTCTCAGCTTGGTTGATCCAGTTCCATTAGTTGCTAGGACTCCCAGTATCTCGTCTGCAGTCAGATCTATCCTGGTAGCGGCGCATAAGCCTTCTACCAGGAAGGTTTACAATAGTAAATGGAAGCGTTTTTCCATTTGGGCGTCTCATAGGAAATTGGACCCTTTCACTGCTCCCATCCCAGCAGTGCTCGATTTCCTGTCTTATATTTTTCAGCAAGGAGCCAGTTCTTCTACTGTAAAGGTTCAAATGGCGGCCATCTCCCATTTCCATATTGGGGACAATCTCAATCCCCTCGCGTCCACCAAGATTTGCAAGACCTTTCTGAAAGGTATGTTCCTCTTGAGACCTCCTACTAGGAACCCCGTCCCTCCATGGGATCTAACTTTGGTCCTTCAGGCTCTGACTGGACCTCCTTTTGAACCTGCAGCTTTTGTCGATTTGAAATTCTTGTTCTGGAAAACTGGTCTTTTTGGTAGTGATTACCTCTGCTACAAGGGTGTTGGAACTTCAGGCCCTCTGTATTAAAGACCCGTATCTTATTTTCCATAAGGACAGGGTCTCTCTCAGGACTAACCTGTCCTTTCTACCTAAAGTGGCCTCCAAGGTGAACATCAATCAGTCCATTAATCTTCCAGATTTTTTCCCTAATTACCAAAACAAAGGGGAGTACAAACTTCATTTGTTAGATGTTCATAGACAGTTACGTTTTTATTTACACAGAACAGCTGCATTCCGCAAGTCTGATCAGCTCTTTGTCTCCTTTGCAAAACCCTTCTTCGGTAAGCCTGTGTCGAAGGTAACGCTGGCCAGATGGATTTCAAATTGCATTCTGCTCACATACAAGCTATCTGGCCTGCTGGAGCCTACAGGGGCTCATGCTCATTCTACCCGCTCTATGGCTACATCTGCTGCATTCTGGTCGAGAGTTCCCTTGGATGACATTTGCTCTGTGGCTACTTGGGCGTCCTCTCATACCTTTATCTCTCACTATAAATTGGATTTAGTGTCTAGAGGTAGGGCAGCCTTTGCCTCCGCAGTGCTCGGAATATCCTTCCCTGAGGACCTCCCAAGTTTTTGGTAGCTGGGGACTCTGTCCCACAGGTTGATGATAAAATGAAGTTACCTACTTCAGATAAAGATGTTATGTACTCACCATAACGTTCCATCTGAGTAGGTAACTTCATTTGTCAGCAACCGACCCTCCCTCCTTCCCCCTAACCTGGTTCTTTCATTACCTGAATCCTAGGATGGTTTCTCAGGTCATTTGTTTAATCCTTAGGTTAGGATTCTTCAGGTTGTTGTTTTGTCGTTGTGAGGTTATGTAGATGGGCAAATGTGATCTGAGGATTGGAAGGAGGTAGCAGGGTATTATGGGTAAGGGGGAGGAGCTTGGAGCTCGGATCTCTAGCTTAGAAAGCTGCCGGCTCAGATCCAGGTCAGATCCGATACTCACAGGTTGCTGACAAATGAAGTTACCTACTCAGATGGAACGTTATGGTGAGTACATAACTTCTTTATAACTGCAAATTAATTGCAGTTTTCTTCTGTTACTCCAGTGTGGTTTGGTGTACACATTTTAAACAGATCACCTAAGAATGAATGCCCCCTTGAGAGTTAAAATTCATGCTGGTGAAGCTAACTTTACCTCTCTTCAAGCCATCTTGTAAGGTAGTTTTGACATTTTTGGCATAGCAAACTATGTTCTTCAGTAGCCATTTCTCAGCCAGAAAGGTTTCAGAGTTATGGGCCTTAAGTCACAAAGACAAAGTGTGCTCATGACCTGATCTTTCTTTCTTGCTAAAGTTAGCCACTGAAACAAGCTGAACCCATCTTCTTGCCAGTCTTCCTCTCAGTACTCAAACAAAGGGAAATATTTTCTATACTGTTTACATGTTCACAAGTAGTTATTACCTTATTAGGAAAAAATGAAAGCATTCAGAAATAAGACTAAATCGATTTCTTATGTAACTAATACACTGGAACAAAAGTTTCCAAAGTCATATTGTCAAGCCAGCTGACAGACTGCATTATTTCTTCTTATCAGAACTGCAAAAAAAAATGCATACGAAGCTTAAAGTGTGTTCCACTAGGGAATAACTGCTTTTCAGGCATATTTCTAAAATGCTTCTCTAGATGATAGTTATGTGTCTGCTTTTCTAAATGATATTTGTGCTGCTGAGACATGGGCTTCTCTGCACAGTTTTGGAAGACAATGTAAACAGGATTTAATCTCACGGTCCAGTACTTGGTTCTAGGTCATTTCTTGGTTGGGATGCTTTCTTTGTGGAGTTTTCTTGTCCTTCTTGTGTCTGTGTGAGCCTTTATTGGGTGCTAGAATTTTCTTCTACATCCCACAGATGTGCTATAGATGAATTGACATTCCCCAGAATTGCCTGTATATGTGCATGCAGTGTAAACATTTGTGTGGGTATAGGTGTGCACCAATTTGCATCCTGTGATGAGTTTGCACCGTGTTCAAGTTGAGTTGCTATACAATCCACTCACTGAGTGCCAAGATAGACACTGGCTTCTTTTGACCCTGCATTGGATTAAGCAGGTACTAAGAGACTGAATCCATCCACCCACAACCTATTTTTCCCACTTTTGCACATGGGTCAGGGTGTCACTTCAACAGTGTCAGTCACCTAAAGCCAAGGTTTACACCACCAGGTGGCTAGCCCTGCCACTGTAGTTCTTCCACACCACATTACACCACCAGGTGGCTAGCCCTGCCACTGTAGTTCTTCCACACCACACTGCACCACCAGGTGGCTAGCCCTGCCACTGCAGTTCTTCCACACCAAACGCTCACATGCACACTCACACCTATGACAAATTAAGAGTGTCCATTCCACCTACCTCATGTCTTTGGAATGTGGGAGGAAACTAGAGCACCCGGAAGAAACCCATCTGAACACAGGGAAGACGTGCAGACTCTGCACAGAAGGCACCCCAGCAGAGAATCGAACCTGGGAATCTCTTGTTGTGATGTGACAATACTATCCGCAGCACCACTGTGCTGCCCTCTGAGTGTAGAATATTAAATTAAGGAGTTTGGTTATTGTATTTTACATAATAAATCAATCATTGTCAGCCGATTGCTACAAGAATTATATATTTTATAAGGCTTGCATATTGCTGTCTGCATTCTAATCCTCCTTACAGTACATTAAGGGCTGTATTTATTCTCCGCATTAGTCACTAAACATTCCCTTTTAAGCCTAATCAAAACAAATTCACACACTTGGGTAATTTTAGCCAGCCTTTCTTCAGTGCACTGAGTAAGCTACTAACTTTACTTTACCCATCCACTGTTATAATTGTTTTTGCAAAGTTGGGATAGCCTGTATCAGAATGGTTTGGATTTAGTCAGCAGGAAATAGCTAACTAGATTGCATTTCATATTAGAGCCCCTGTATACACAATAAGCCAGTGCTGTATCTCCATATATACTGTTGCCATGCTGCTAGCATATTAAATGTCTAATGTTGTGTATCATATTATGATGGCCACATCTTCAATGTCCATTATTAATGTGTTACTCATTCACTAATTTACTAATGTAAAACTGTATTTTTAACCCCACTGTGGGAATTGCTGAGTGGCTTCTCCTCTTGCACCCCATTAACTCATTTGTTTTTCCAGCACCAAGAGTCAAGCATCCTCAAACTGTGTGACAGCCCTATAGCCCTTTTGTTCTCATGTGGGAAGGGGGGTTTATCAGTCTATTCTGGCTCCTGGAAGGTGAGAATAAAGAGTTATGGAATGGGTTAGATACTGGTCCCATATAGTTCCACCTCCCATCCCAGCTAACCCCTTCCCAGTAGATGGCATGCAAACTCTAAATGTCCACTCTCAATGACTCAGTTGCACTCGCACATTTTACACAGCATAAGTCTGCCTGACCTCTTCCACAAGTGATTCCTCACCCACCCTGTAAGTGTTGCTAATGCTAAGGGCCTTGCTGCATCATTCTCTCCAGGATGGGTGAGCTGTCATTGACCATTCAAGCTTGTGCTCCCCTACCTTGCCTCTCCAGCACTGATGCCTCTAATTGAATACAAGTTACCTGGGCCATAGTCAGGGCTTTATCCCTCTATGCTACTGGGCCAGCCATAATGCACACTTCCTGTATTGATTTATCAGCATGATAATATATAATAGTTCTGTACACATTATTAAGACAAATTGCTATTTTCGTGTATATCCCCTGCAACAAAACTACTAAAATATTTTCATTCATTGCTTTGTTTGTATTTGTACAAATGTCCATTAGTTTTCACCTTGTTAGAGAAGAGTTGTCTTTTGAAAGCCTTTCTGTTTGAAATGTTTTCTCTCTATTATTATACTGGAGCTTTTCTCCTTGCATCTCAACTGAAAATGGGGCAAACCCATTTGGACAGCTTGGTAATCAAAACATAATGGCATAATGCGTGTATGTCTGTGTGTGTATCTGTACTTATATGTATATATGTATAATATATATATATATATATATATATATATATATATATATATATATATATATATATATATATATGTGTGTGTGTGTGTGTATATTTACAGTATATGAGTATGTATAAATATATATATATATATATATATATATATGTGTGTGTGTGTGTGTGTGTCTATATATATATATATATATATATATATATATAAATAAACAAGTTCCATGTAATCACCACGTTGAGGGTTTATGATCTCTATTTAATACTAGAATGCAACTAAAATAGTAAGAAATGTAACACAATAAAAACAACAAAACAATAAAAACATAATGACTATATGAAAAACGATGATAAGAGCTTTTGGGTTATCTAACCCTTCATCAGATCTGTCATTAAACATCACTTCCTACTTATGCAAACTATACACCAATGGGCTTGAGATAAAAACTTGCCAAAAATTACAAGATAAAATATTCAAATCAGTTTAAATTCTAACCAATATTAATGTTAGGCCTATCATCCAGTCAGCACTTGTCATTTTTTCATTCGACTAATCCGAAGAAAATAATTTGCGTTGGACAATGGCCCATGATATAATAACAAATAGGCATCCATTATTGCTGTCTTGCATCCAGTCATATTTCTGCTCTTAACTTCCTGAATGTTAGAATTTCTCCAACTCAAATCTACGATCATAGATCTCATTAGGAGAAATTCACATATGTACCATATACTATAACTATTCTAAAGCTAAATTAACATACTAAAAATATAGAAGTTCAAGCATATTTCTTCACCATAAAAAATGTGCGGTAAAGGACTAATGTAGAAATGTGCTGAACAATGCCCCTCATAAATGTAAACATTCACAAAATAAATAAGCAGCATCTCAGAATGAATAAATAATAAATGACAACGCTGTAATCAGTTAGTACTCGTACTTTCTAATCCACACATAGTGATTACTGCAAAACTAAAAAAACAATCAAGGCGGAAATAACTAATGATCTGTCAAAAACAGTTGCCTCATACCAATCCATCTATTTGCAGGCTTTTGTGGTTATCACTAATGTAGCAATTTACTGGACAAACATGTACCAATGTCTCCATGCTATCGATAGATCTTTGCTTGTAGTAAAACTTTCCATAAATGTTTGAATAACATCAGATCACATAATATATCATAGTGTCGTCCAGATTATTACTATGCTTAAAAATGTCATATTCATGTGGAGTATCACCATATGGAAGCAAAACTCTCTATATATTACTATAAAAAGTGTCCCATTCAAAGCTAATAAATATACACACACACACACACACACACACACACACATATATATATATATATATATATATATATATTCATCCATCCATCTACAACCCCTTTCTCCATTTTTTCACATGGGATCAGGGTGTTACTTCAATAGTGACAATCGTCTGTACATGTGTGTGTGTGTGTGTGTATATATGTATATATATATATATATATATATATATATATATGTGTGTGTGTGTGTGTGTGTGTGTGTGTGTGTGTGTGTGTGTGTATGCTATATATATATATATATATATATATATATATATATATATAAAGAAGTACATACAATAAAAACTGTCTTTTTTATCTAGGCCAGTAAAGATGAGTAGATGATTATGAAAACTGTTTCAGGGTTAAGGCTAAAAAATTATGTCTATCTAAGCCTTCACAGAGCAGAAAAGACATAAAAGAGTTTTTGTATCAGAGCATACCTCATCGGAATAGACAGGTGTGGTGAAAAAGGATAGATGTAAAGGTGTACCTGTAAGTTCACAGTGAGTTCTGACAGTGGTATAAACTTCAGGCTCCTGTTTCAGTGCTTAGTAGTAATCTTGCTAGTACATATACTCAGAATGAAACACTGCTATTAAAACTGGCTAGAGAATATGTGGGTACCTGGAACATCACAGTATGAAACAAAAACCACTAGCAATGCATATATCAGAGTCAGAATCAGTTACTTCTACAGGTCTGGACAAGGTTATCCACCTCCTACATTGCTGGCAAAGACCATATTGTGCTCCCTAACTACTCTTGAACCAGAAATTCTAAACATTTTATTTGCCCTAATTGATCATCAGTACCCCTCTACTTTAATATCATCTGTACCTGGGACTTAACTGATGTCAGTCCATCCAGCAGTATAGAATTTTGGCTGAGAACAACCAGTCATGCTCCAGGTCCTTTTAAATGATGGAAAGGTAAAACTCAAATATGAACCAAAACCTACACCACTTAATGTAAAAAAAAAATAACTTAATTTACTGTCAAAAACAGAAAATAGCAACTGATTTCATCCTACCAGGGGAGATTTTAATACTGATTAATACACTAATTCATGTCATGTATATCAGATAAGGTCAAATAACTTGATCATTTAACATTCAAGTCTTTAAAGAGGCTTACAGCTTACAGCATTTTTCAATTCTATTTTTATTTTTATTTTTATTTATTTATTTATTTGCAGTTGGCTTACCAGGATAGTCCATTGGGCCAAGATGAACCCGTTTTCAATGGAGTCCTGGGGAGAAAAGCTCCAGAAACAAGGTTACAATAGGTTTTAGAACAGATCACAATATTTACAAATTATACAGTTTAGAGCATAACATTTCAGGTAGTATGTACTGGTGACGAACATTACAGATGATATAGACTAGAAAAAGACACATTTCAATACAAAAACTGAGAAGCCATTATATATTAGGAAGCTAGTGAATAGGAAACAAAATAATACATTTGTTATAATTAGCTTAGTAAGTACAAGGGAGAAATGTGTGAGTTAGGAGAGGCAGAAACAAGGAAGTTCCCAGAAAGGAGGGGGGAAGAAAGAAAGCCAGTGTAGATTATGATGGATGGGTGCAGGAGCATTCCCACTGGGATAGTAGATGAGAGTGAAGAGATTTTTTCAATATAAAGTGGTTGAAAGTGGTACGAATAGATGGAGGTAGGGAGTTCCAGAGACGTGCTAGACCATAGGATAGGAGATTTTTACCTGGGGGACGAGTTGGTTTGTACAATTCTATTAGGTTTTGGTTATTAGATCTGAGTACTCTGTTGGGAAGGTGCATTTTAAAGGCAGAGGAAAGGGATGGGCAGAGGAAGGGTTTGAAAATGAGCGTGTGTGCAAGAGTAAGTTGAGAATAGATGAGTTGGTTGGATAATTCTAGCCATTTTAGTTTGTGGAGAGAAAAACAGTGGTGGGTAGATGCCTTATGGCTGGTAGCGAACTTGGCGATTTTGTTGTAGCAAGAGGAAAGTTGTGTTTTAAGGGAATATTGTAGGTTAGTTAGGAGTGGGGCTCCATAGAGAAGAGAGGGGATAAGGAATGAGATGGAGAGAGTGATTTTACTGGAGGGTGTAAGGTAACAATTTTGTCGGTAGAGCATGCCTAGTTTTTGATGAGTTTTTTTGATATTTAGTTGAATGTGGGAGTTGAATTTAAGCTGACTATCAATTTGAACCCCAAGTAACTTAGCCTCTGGCACCAATTCCAATGATGTGTTGTTATGGCTAGTGATTGAAAAAGTGTTTGTATTGATAGAGATGAGTTTAGATGGAGTAAATACCATTAATTTGGTTTTAGAGGCATTAAGTGCTAGGTGGTTTTCTTTCATCCATTGTTCGGTGATTGAGAATGCATCTTGTGTGAGCTTTTGGAGTACTGGGATGGATGTGGCAGAACAGATAATAGTTGAATCATCTGCATATTGGATGATATTAGAGACAGGGATAGAATTGCGGAAGTCATTTATGAATATATTAAATAGGAGAGGACCCAGTATGGAACCTTGGGGAACTCCAGTTGGGGTGTTAAGAAATGAGGAGGTGGCCTTTTTCCATTTTACTTCTTGATATCTATTAGATAAGTAACTAGAGAACCAGTTCAGCGAGGAAGGAGATAGGTTAAGCTGAGAGAGTTTAGTTAGAAGTAGTTTGTGAGAGATAGTGTCAAAGGCTTTTGAGAGGTCGAGTAGGAGGGTAGAAACAATATGACCTGAGTCCTGGGCTTTATTTATAGTTTCTAAATAGGAGAGGAGGGCTGTCATAGTGCTATGACCGGGTCTAAAACCGTGCTGAGTTGGAGTTAGCAGGTGATTGTCTAAGAGATAAGGTAGGAGTTGTAGAGGGATACACTTTTCTAGGAGTTTAGAGATGGGAGACAGGATAGCGATGGGACGGAAGTTTGTAGTATTGTTATTATTGCTACCTTTATGTAAAGGTATGATAAAAGCCTTTTTCCAAATTTGGGGTACCATGCTTTCTTGGATAGAGCGGTTGATTAGAATACTAATGGGGTAGGCAATGGCTTCTGCAGCTATGCTAAGAAAGTATGAAGGAATATTGTCTGGGGCATTAGAGCATGGCTTCAGTTTCTGGAGGAGTTTTTTATGGTAGATGTGGGTATAGGTTTTAGTGAGAAAGGTGAGGAAAGGGGAGAGAGGGTATTAGAGGGTGGTGATAATGGAGAGAAGTGAGAGTGGTGGTGGGAGTGGAGGGAAGAGTGTTAGTAGTGGGGGATGGGGGTGAAGTGGAGGGTGTAGTGATGTTAGAGAATGAAGAGGTTAGTTTGGAAATATAATTAATAAAAAAACAGTTAAATTGTGTAGCCAAGTCTGTATCAGGAGCATTGGGGTCTGGCCTGGGGTTGACTGTTTTGCCGGGATTGATAAGGGTAGAGATTCCTTTCCAGAATTTCTGAGGGTTTGTTTTATTATTATTTTGAAGTATGGAGAAGTAATTTTGTCGATCAGTGATAATAAGCTTTTTTACTTTGTTTCTAAGCGTTTTGTATTCATTATAGGTGAGGGGAGACCTATTTTTCTGGTAGAGCGCCCAAACTTTATCTCTGTCTCGCATGGCTGTTAGTGTGTTTTTGGTTAGCCAGGGAGTGGTTTTTAGTTTTATTCTTTTAGATCTTAGAGGAGCATGGTAGTCTAGAAGGTTTAAGAAGGTTGAGTTGAAGTGGGCCACAGCATTATCTAGAGTTAGAGTTTTTAGAGTGTTCCAGTTAACTACTTTTAAGGAGTCAGTGAAAGCTATCGGGTTAAAGTTTTTTGGTTGTGGGTAGTGATATAATTATGTGTTCTCTGTAAAGGTGTAGGGAGTCGATATGTGAAGGTGGGAAGGCGATCACTAAGGGGGTCTGGAAGTATACCACTATCAGAGAAATAATGAGGGTGAGAGACTCAAATCCAGTCTAGAATGCTACCATTGGAAAGGGTTTTTGAGGGGCGGGTAATGGAGTTAATTAGCTGTGAGAAGTTATAAAGGTTGATATTAAGCGGGTTAGTGGGAGACTAAATGGAGGACCAATTGATATTTGTGTCACCCAAGATTATTATTTCATTGCTAATGTTGGTGGAGAGCCAGAAGAGGATGTTTTTGAGTGTAGTAATATTGTCTCCAGGGGGATGTAGAGGGAGGCTATACATATGTGCTTGTATTTGTTAACTTGAAATAGTGCTAGGAGTAATTCAGCATTATTGAAGTTGGGGATAGGTTTGTTATAAGGGGTGACTGACAAGGAGGATGAGTATAGTGGAGCTACTCCACCCCCTTTTTTATGGGATCTATCTTTTCTGATGATTGAATAGTTGGGTGGTGTTTTTTCATGGTCTTTTATGTGGGGTTTTAGCCAAGTTTCAGAGATTGATAGGATGTCAGGTTATTATGTATAAACCAGGCATGGAGGTTTGGGATTTTGTTTACTATGCTTTGGGAGTTTAGAGAGGTAAATAGTATAGACTTGTCTTTAGTGGGAGAGGTGGAGGGGCCAGGGTTAGGGTGACTATCTCCTGATAATAGTGTGGTTATTAGATATAGGACTGGGTTGGAGAGGTATTTGGACTGCTTAGAGTATAGGTTGGGCTTTATTATGTTGATGAAGGATTTGTTAGTTACTGTGGTGGTAGAATGTTTGTGAGGGGTAATAAGCTTATAAGAAAAGAGTAGATGTTTTTTTATAGGATAAAGATGGGGAGATATTATGGTGTGTGATTTTAAGGGAGGTGAGTTAAGATGTATGGTTATGTGGAAGAATTGTGAGTGGTTAATATATATGGGCTGGGTGAGGTAGTAAATATAGGCTATATTGAGGAGAAGTAGTAGTGGAGTGGAGGAGGATATGGATTTTGGGAACATTATAAAGTTGGCTGTTGAAAAAGAAAAGAAAATGGCTGTTAAGAGTTGCTATGTTGTTGCTAGTTAAACTTTTAGGAGCAGGAGGGTTGTATACACTGGGGAGTTGGTATGCCTCTAATTAATTGTGGGGAGTGTAGTACAGAGTAATGGTTGGTATGGGTGGGGTTAGGTAGTGGGTGTAGGCTGAGCAATGGAGACTAATTGGCCAGGTAGGGTTTTCTGAGGGGGTGAGTGATGGTTAGTATGGGTGGGGTAAGGGAGTGGCTATTGAGAGAGTTATGGAGAGTAATTGGCCAGGTGGTGTAGTGGGTGTGGTTATGAAGGTATAAATGTAGAGGTACTGGGGGCGGGTGGGAATTGGGGGCAGGGTAGGGGAACGGAGCGGGTAGAGCCAAGGAAGGCAGGATGAGAGTGAGAACCTATCAGTGGACTGTTGAATGCAGAAGGTAAGTACAGGGGACAGGGGAATAAGTAGGATGGAGTGGCCTACGATGTTTAAAAAAGGGAGAGAAAAAAAAATAGTGAAGTTAGAACTTGTATAGTATACTACAAAGTAAATTAAAAGATGTGGGAAATCGAGAATAGTGGGGAGAGGGTGCCACCTAATGGACAAATGCTGGAGTACACCTGTGATTCCACAGGGGTAGATCCCTAAACTGGATTATGTTGAGGAGAAAAAAGGACTGTTTAAAAAAATAAGTGAACTAGAAGAGGGCTAGTATGGGAGGTACAGAGTTGCTAAGGGTTTGGCTGCTGGATTTCCTGGCAAGGGAGCATACTGAACACCTAGCAGGGCTTTAGATATCTATAGTAATACAAAGGTTAGCAGCAGTTGTACATACTTTCTTAATTCCTTCTATGAGAAGCTTAGTTCTATTCCCATACAGGGGATGAGGCAGTAGAGTTTGTTATATTTTATTTTAGGTGTAGGTATCCAAGCCAGGCATAGTCACAGAGGTTAATGCAGGGCAAGAAAGTTTCTTAATTCCTTCTATGAGAAGCTTAGTTCTATTCCCATACAGGGGATGAGAGGCAGTAGAGTTTGTTATATTTTATTTTAGGTGTAGGTATCCAAGCCAGGCGTAGTCACAGAGGGTAATGCAGGGCAAGAAAGTTTCTTAATTCCTTCTATGAGAAGCTTAGTTCTATTCCCATACAGGGGATGAGGCAGTAGAGTTTGTTATATTTTATTTTAGGTGTAGGTATCCAAGCCAGGCGTAGTCACAGAGGGTAATGCAGGGCAAGAAAGTTTCTTAATTCCTTCTATGAGAAGCTTAGTTCTATTCCCATACAGGGGATGAGGCAGTAGAGTTTGTTATATTTTATTTTAGGTGTAGGTATCCAAGCCAGGCGTAGTCACAGAGGGTAATGCAGGGCAAGAAAGTTTCTTAATTCCTTCTATGAGAAGCTTAGTTCTATTCCCATGCAGGGGATGAGGCAGTAGAGTTTGTTATATTTTATTTTAGGTGTAGGTATCCAAGCCAGGCGTAGTCACAGTGGGTAATGCAGGGCAAGAAAGTTTCTTAATTCCTTCTATGAGAAGCTTAGTTCTATTCCCATACCAGGGGATGAGGCAGTGGAGTTTTTATATTTTATTTTAGGTGTAGGTATCCAAGCCAGGCGTAGTCACAGAGGGTAATGCAGGGCAAGAAAGTTTCTTAATTCCTTCTATGAGAAGCATAGTTCTATTCCCATACAGGGGATGAGGCAGTAGAGTTTGTTATATTTTATTTTAGGTGTAAGTATCCAAGCCAGGCGTAGTCACAGAGGGTAATGCAGGGCAAGAAAGTTTCTTAATTCCTTCTATGAGAAGCTTAGTTCTATTCCCATACAGGGGATGAGGCAGTAGAGTTTGTTATATTTTATTTTAGGTGTAGGTATCCAAACCAGGCGTAGTAGTCACAGAGGGTAATGCAGGGCAAGAAAGTTTCTTAATTCCTTCTATGAGAAGCTTAGTTCTATTCCCATACAGGGGATGAGGCAGTAGAGTTTGTTATATTTTATTTTAGGTGTAGGTAATTAAACATTCAGTTCATAATGGTACATAGCACAGTTGTTATTAGCCAGAATCTTTATATGTTCATCATATTGATTACTGCTGCAGTACTCTAAACTATATGGGTTATATCCTGCCAAGGATATAATAGCCAGCCAGCTTCCATAGCTTCTTTGTACATTCCATGCACCCAAACCATCAGTCAGCTCGAGCTAAGCTGACAAAAAAGGGAGGTTTGGATGTCAAGCCCTTCAGAGCTTTCCTGCTGCCAAAGGGTATGCTGTTCTGAGGCTTTTGAGATTGATGGTCAGCTTGTGCTGTTCCTTTGCTGGGAAGATAAATTCCCTTTGGAAAGAAAAACTTCCATTATAAAGAATGCTTGTTTAATAACACTTTCTGTTCAGGAAAGTTATTTTAAGGCTAGTAGTTTGTGTTTTAACAGACAGTCATGAGACTATATTGTACTTTTAAATGAGAGCGCTATTTTTTCCTGTCAGTTTAAAAGTTGTATAAAGTATTTGAAAGCCATTTCTTCTGTGCAGAAACTTTGTTTATTTTGCATTTTGGGACTGGCAAAATGTTTTAAAGTGCTTTTTACCATGTTTTTATGTGAAAAAGGTGACTTTAAAAACTTTAAAATTTTTACCCGTTTTTGCTGCTTGTTTTCCCTGGGAAGAAGGCACCATTTTTGGCATGACCATGAAACAAACTGTTGGTCTTCTTCCAGCCACAAAAAGAAAAAGTTAGGCAAACAGTCTTTGCTGTCACAGGATGCTAGCAATTTGCATCAGTAGCAGCTGAGTGACTCTGCTGTGGCCATTAGTTGCAACTTAAACCATGCTAGATCTAGATATATTTCTAAGATTTTCCACTCATACTTTGGTCACTGCAAGGCAGTACCTCAGGATTTTGAGTCTCATGGCATTTATGATTCTAATGATACCTCTGGCAAGAGTCCAGAGTTTTGTAACTTAACTGTTTTTTTATATTCTGATGAAGTTCTGATAAGGAACGAAAGTGCTTAATATATATATATATATATATATATATATATATATATATATATATATATATATATATGTAATTTATTTGTTTTGGTTTTAATCAGTTTACCGAATAAAATAGTTCCTGCTCACGACTTTCTGCCTTGGATTCGTTTTGGTTTTGGAGCCTTTTGGATTTTGTTTTGGTTTTGGAGCCTTTTGGATTTTGTGTTTTACCAAGACTCCAATAGCCTGGACTGCGGTGGTGGTGCTGCAGTAGCGTTGTCGCCTCACAGTTAGACGTTGCCCGTTCGATTCTCAGAGTGTCTTCTGTGTGGCGACATGCGTGAATGGGTGTTCCTTCGTTGAAGGTTGTGCGTTAGGCCCAGCAAGCCAGCACATGAAAATCTACTGCCAGTCATTAGCGGACCGGAGTTCCGCTGTGGCGACCCCTAACTGGGAAAAGCCGAAAGATACAACAACAACCAAGACTCCAATAGCCTAGTATCGTCCTATGAACCTATGAACATATGTGAAACACAATGGTATCTGAAGTCTGTTTGGTCCCTGCACCAACATCCTTTCTCTTTTCAAATCCTAGTGCTGGGGTTTGTCAGAGGAGAAATCACTTGGTGGAGATGCAAATATCCTTGAATCCAGGTCTCCTGTTCTTTCTCCCAGTTCCAAAGCAGTCATCTCAGATGCCTTGGAGTTTGCTTGGGGAGCAGTTTCTGGAAGGAAAAAGTGCAAGGTGTATGGGACACCAAGGACAGATACAAGCACATAAATATAAAAGAGATGCTTGCCCTGATCAAGGCACTCAACTCTCTAAATCATCTTTGGCCCTCAGGACCTCTTCAAGTTGTTACAGACAATACCATAGTCATATGGTACATCAACAAGTAAAGGGGAACAAGGTTGTAACCCCCTTGCAGGCTAGTCATGTTAGCTTGGGATTTAGCTTCACAACACAATTTCAATCTATAGGCTTCATACATTTTAGCAGAGCAAAATTGTGTGGCAGACAAGTTGAGTAGGACAAGGGCAGACTTTCACAAATGGAAACTAGATCAGGGAGTCTTCCATGATTTGATCCATTTGTGGGGATTTTCTCAAGTAGATCTTGGAACTTGGAAGCTAGCCGGCTGTTATATAGTTGGCAGGATAAAACCCATATAGCTAAGGCTACTGCAGCAGTGATCATTTGACCATCTACTGTTATGGTATGTTTACTTGCACAACTGTACTTTTTTCTGGTTAGAATCTTCTGTAAGTAATGTTTTCCTAACTTAATTGCTGACAGTCTTTCATTAATTCCACCCCCCCCAAAAAAAAATGTAAAATATCTGTAGGTTTTGCAGCAGTATGCTGTAATGCATCACTTTTCCCTCGCATATTTAATTTACTTAATGTTCTTTGATGTTTCCTGACTTTTTGAATGTTTTGCATCTATAAAAGGCATGGCAGCTACATCTGCCATGTAAATATTATCCAGTCATATGAACAAGTAATTAGCTGTCTGACTATAAACATGTTTATCAGTGTCATGTTATGAAAAATCTTAACATTAAATACCATAGGGGAACACCTGCATTAACCACAGGACCATGCATTTCAGACAGCAAGGTACTGACAGATGTAAAGTCTTGTTCTGTAATTATTGAAGTGGAGTTTTAAAGCTTTTCCTTTCTCATATATAAGATGTCAAGTGGTAGATAAAACTGATTTAAATGTTTATTTTTTAATTTGCCAATTTATGTTCGTCATTTGAAGCATTCCAAATGAATTTGATCCTTATATAGTAACAAACATGCATGAAATTGTCTATTGTGAGCTAACCAGGGTTCTGCAAGTGATATTCTTTTTTGCAGTTTATCTACAGTAGTTCTAGTTTAATGCATCATATCACATGTGTAACCTCGGCTCTTAGATCTGCATTTTTAACTTGTCAGATGCTTCCATGCATTTCTTAGGCTCAAGAGAAAAAATACTTTTCACCCACAGGAAAAAAATATGATTTTGGTATATTGTTGGCTTAAAACTTGGAAGTGATAATTTTGTTCTTGAACTACAGAATTCTTAGAAAAAGTTTTTCTATACAAACTGGTCATTACTGTGCCATGAGATGCCTTGCTAACATTAACATCAGGAAATGAGGCTTCAATTTAAATTCTGTATTGTACTTAGAGTTCCAAAAATGTACAGACTGTACAAAATCACATATCATTGCAGTATTAATGTGCCAGACCATCCATTAAACATTTAAAAATCATTTTCATATGTCAGTGTAGCAGAGATAATTGTTTTGGGACCCATCATATCATGCAATTCCTGTTAAAACACCACTCTCCATGGAAAAGAAACAAAAACAGTGGCCATCAATTATTAAACAACAACAAAGATATCTTTATTAAACCACCAGTAAGCACTTGTTTCAAGTCATAATTAGCACTGCATCAGTCTAATGACTTAAAATTACAGCTTGTTTAAATAGGCTGAGACATTCATATGATGATATAAAAACAGCCATTAAGAACATTACTCAAGTAATAATCTGATATTGTTAATCCTCGTTCATTTCTTACGCATGGGTATTGGTTCCGACCTTGGAACTGAGCCGGCCATTTTCCAAGCTCGCGTCAGCTACAAACTCTCGAGCTAAACTCTTACCCATAATCCCCCTCTCCCTGTTACCTCAGATTTCATTTCCCCCGTTGCCATTCGGTCGTGTCATTCTCTTGAGCTAAGTATAGATATTTGTTGTCAGACTAGTCATATATATAACTTTTTCTGCCATAAAAGTTTCTATTTTGTTGTCTCTTACCCTATCGCATTTAGCGGCCATATTTTCTTGAGTTTTCTTCTCTTTACTCTGCATCTTTTACCGTGAGGTATTTCTCCCTTACCATCGTTGGTAATCTCTTCCTTTCTTTATACCTTCGGGTATTCCTTTGTACCATTGCAGGTACCCTTTCTACTGTCCCATTTTTTCTGTCATGGCAGATAAGAAAGGTAGTCCAGGATTCAAAAGGTGTTCTGATTGTGGACACAAATTACCTGCATCAGATGCACACTCTTTGTACGTTTATTGCTTGGGTGTGTCCCACTTATCTGTTGACCCGCCCTGTGCTATTTGTAAAAATCTTTCTAACAGAACGTTGTTGGAAAGGAAAAATAAGTTGTTGCTGTAGGGACTTCTCAAATCTCCCTTTTCAGAGGCTATTTCTGGGTCGGAGGCTTCAACCCCTCCTAGAGCCCATAAGAAAATTTTGGATGATCCTACCAAGGCCAACTCTTTGCCTTTGTCCCCGGCTGGGGACTCCCGCCAGCCAAGACCTAAAAAGGCTACATTTTCTGCTTCAGAGCTTACTCAGTCAGCCCCAGTGCTTTCGGTGCCTAGACCTTCAACACCGAGGCCTTTGGCACCATCAGTGATCTCGGCTCCGTCTTCTTCAAGAAATCTCAGGGTCCTTTCCGTGACACACAGGCCGAGTTCTCCCCTAGAGGCAGAGGGGGAAACTCACAGGGAAGATGCTCCTTTTGGGGAAGAGGGGGTCCGTGTAACCAGGGTTCCAGGGCCTCTTTCCCTGGCCAATCCTACCAGCGCTCCTGAAGAGTGACCCAACTCCTTTCCTCTGGAGGTAGTTGGGGGTCGTTTCTCCTTGTACGCTTTTGCCTGGCTAACCATCACCACCGATTCTTGGGTACAAAGGATTATAACCAGAGGTTATCATATCCCCTTCGATCTTTGTCCTGTCCCTTCAAAAAACCTTCCCGATGTTCCACCCAGTCAAAGGGAAGAAGCAGCACTACAGATAGAAAAGCTGCTAAAAAAGAGAGTCATCCAAATAGTCCCTCCAGACCAGATAGGATCCGGATTCTACTCAAGACAATTTTTGGTGACAAAGAAAACCGGGGACTGGAGACCAATTTTGGATCTCAGTGTATTGAACAAGTTTGTGAGAGTACAAAAATTCTAGATAGTCACAATACAGTCTATCCTCCCGCTTTTGGAAAAAGACGATTGGAAGATGTGTACTACCACATAAAAGTGGACAGGCCATCAAGAAGATTTCTGAGCTTCCATGCGGGAGCCAGTCACTACCAGTACTACCAGTTCAGAGTACTGCCCTTTGGACTCTCTACAGCCCCCAGAGTGTTCACAAAGTGCATGGCAGTCGTCACAGCTCACTTGCGACTACAAGGATTCCAGGTGTTTCCATACCTAGACGACTGGCTCATTTCCACCCCCACCAGACATCTACTGGAAGAAGCCCTGGCATACTCTCTCCTCATTGCACAAAGGCTAGGCATAACCATAAACTGGCCAAAATCCAATCTCACCCCATCTCAGTACACAGAATTCATGGGGTTAATCTTGGATACAAACAACTGCAGAGCTGCCATTCCAGAGCACAGAATTCTAAGGATAAAGCAACAACTGATCCCAATCCTTTCAAAGGAGAAATCCACAGCTCACTCTGTCCTACAGCTGTTGGGTTCCATGGCAGCCTTCATCACCATTGTCCCCCTGGCCAGGTTTCATATGAGGCTTCTACAATGACTACTTCTCACCCAATGGTATCCTTTTCAGCATCCTCTTTCTGCCAAGATTCGAGTAACCCACGGGTGCAAACAGGATTCAAATTGGTGGATGACACACAATCCGTCACAATGGTCTCGCCCCTACTCCCCCCAGCAACCCAAGGCCACAGTTGTCAGGGACAGACAGTCCAAGGCACTTGGTCCATATTGGAGGCCCAACTGCATATAAATGTTCTAGAGCTGAGGGCGGTGCTTCTGGCGTTGCAAGCATTCCATCCCCTGCTGCCGTCTGGGACAATTGTGATTCAATCAGACAACATGGCGGTGGTCTGGTACATCAGCAAACAAGGTGGAACCAAATCTTACCGCCTTTGTCGAGAGGCCATGAGGATATGGCAATGGGCGATGGCTACCAACCGTTTTCTTGTAGCAATGCACATTCCCGGGATTTCCAGCGTGATAGCAGACAGACTCAGCAGGTGTATTCTACAACCTCATGAGTGGTCCCTGAATCCCTTGATAGCAGCAGAGATCTTCCACCACTGGGGCCATCCTTGCTGCGACCTCTTTGCATCCCCGACCAACTACAAATGCAGCAACTACTTCGCCCTGATTCCCCCTCTGGGACAGTCACCCAGGGACGCTCTAGTCCATGATTGGCCCTCGGGTCTTCTTTATGCATTCCCACTTTTTCCCCTCATTCCCCAGTTTCTGAAGAAAGCCCATCGGTTGAAGAGCAAGGTGATCCTCATAGCACCATATTGGCCTCGTCAGATTTGGTTCCCCTTCCTTTGGCCTCACCTACTAGATCGACCATGGATTCTCCATCCAACCCCGGAGTTGATCTCACATCCACAGAACCTGATTCATCCCAACTTGGACAGCCTGAAGCTCACAGCTTGGCTACCCTTGATTGCCAGGCAGAATGATCTTTCTTTACTAGTACGTGACATTCTCATTGCATCTCATAAGCCTTCCACTAGAATTACTTATCTAAGCAAGTGGAAAAGATTTACCTGCTGGCTGAGAGAAAAACAAGTAGATCCCTTCTCAGCACCAGTGTCGATAATACTAGAGTATCTGGCCGACCTTTTTCAATCGGGTCTGTCGGCCTCTACCATTAGAGTTCATTTGGCTGCAATATCTAATTTCCATGAGGGTGTCCAAGACTCCTCTCTTATGTCACACAAATTGTGCAAGACCTTTATAAAAGGTGTGAATCATCTGAAGCCACCTTTTAGAGAACCTATTCAACCATGGGATCTATCATTAGTTCTACAAACTCTGACAATGCCACCCTTCGAACCAGCTTCTTCTTGCGGCCTCAAATATTTGTCATGGAAAACCTTGTTTTTGATCGCCATTACTTCTGCCAGACGTATCTCTGAGCTTCAAGCTTTATGCATCAAGAGTCCATACTTGATGTTTCTTAGAGATAGAGTGTCTTTGAGAACTAATCCTTCATTTCTGCCAAAAGTGATCTCTGAAATGTCCAATAATCAAACTATTGAATTGCCAGTTTTCTTTCCCAATCATTCAAACAGAGGAGAGTATTGCTTACATACCCTAGATATTCACAGGCAAATCCGTTTTTACTTAAACAGGACTAGGTCCTGTCGTAAATCTGACCAGTTATTTTTGGCCTATTCTGGACCTAGATTAGGATCTGCTGTTGCTAAGGTCACATTAGCTAGATGGTTGAAAGACTGTGTGACCTTCATTTATACACAACGTAATGTTCCGTTGCCTTCTACCATGAAGGCTCATTCGACAAGGTCGGTGGTAACTTCTGCTGCCTTCCATGCCAGAGCTTCTTTACATGACATCTGTGCAGCTGCAACTTGGGCTACGCCTCATACCTTCATCAATCATTACAAATTGGATTTGGCCTCCAGGGGAAGAGCATCTTTTGGTTCTATGGTGCTCAGGAATGTCCTTCCATGAAAGCCTCCCAGGGATAGAGGTAGCTGGGGACTCTGTCCCATGTGTAAGGAATGAACGAGGATTAACAATATCAGATAAAGAAGTTAAGTCTTACCATAACGTTCCATCTGTATTGTTGATCCTCGTTCAGTCATTACGACCCTCCCTCCTTCCCCCTCCTGTGGCTTCTAGTGGATCTCACCATCCGGTTCTTTTAGGTCATTTGAACAGAGGTAGCCTCTACCTTCTTTGACTTGCAAACTCAATCTGAGGTAACAGGGAGAGGGGGATTATGGATAAGAGTTTAGCTTGAGAGTTTGTAGCTGATGCGAGCTTGGAAAATGGCCGGCTCGGTTCCAAGGTTGGAACCGATACCCATGCGTAATGACTGAACGAGGATCAACAATACAGATGGAACGTTATGGTAAGACATAACTTCTTTTTATTAAAACTTGAAGCAAAGCAACACAGTAAGATGAAAAACATGTAATGAAAAGATAATAAATTAGTATTTTACTAAAAGAAACTGAGTTAATTTTCATGGGTCTCTGAAATTCAAGACTACACTGTCAAAAACATAAAAAAATTGAAACTCTGCACACAGCTGGATTCTTGTTTGAACTGCAGAGCGTCATACTGGTTATAGCTCTCTGATATTAACCATAGTCTTGACAAATTTGCCGTAAAATGCATCTTTGAGAGTAACTGGAGAATTTTAGTGAGTTGCAAGAAGGTAAAAGAAGCAGTTGGTGCATCTCCTGTGTTTGTAATTCAAAGAAATACTAACATAAAATGTAAACTTGAATATAATTTGATTACTGCCTCAGATAAAGGGTTAAAAGGTTAAACTTATCAGTGTCAGTGGTGCAGCCTGTATCACACTTGCCTTTGGTGTAGAAGGCTGTGGGTTCTATTTCCATACCAGGTAGGTTGATTGCTGACACTGCATTGCTGCACTCCTAAGTGTGCCGATTTTACTATTCTTTGGATGAGGCATTAAATGAATACCCATCTGCTTGAGTTGATGGTAGTTTAGGTGGATGTAAAAGATCCAATGACACCTATCAGAAAGAGTGTGTATGGGGGGGTATTTGTAAACAGTCATACATTTCATATTATTTACATATTTACATTATTTACATGAATAACATCACTCAATACATCAACTTCTTTTTAATTATTTCTCCCCACTGTTTTACAAACAACCAAAACCATCTTTTCTCCAGTACTTTTGTCAATGTCCATTTCCATTGTATTTGATCTAATTAAGTATCTCTTTTCCAATTGTCCATGTTATGTAAAATATAACGCTGTCCATTTTCTTTGCCTTTTCTTAAGATCGTGTTCCATAATAACCGTATTCATCATGTCCATATATAACATTTCAGATTTCAAGTAATCTTTAACCAATCATGTTTACGTACTTCTTTCCACAACTCTTGAATTTTTTCACATTTTAAAAATATATGTTCTATAGTTTCAAACTCTTTACACTTATTACATATTCTATCCTGTTTACTTTTGTATGCCATATTTGCTTTTACTGGTAATTTACCTGTGGACAACGTCTACAAAAAATCATTACATTCTTTAATTCTTTTATAATTTGTGTATCTCATCATTATTGCTTTTTTCTTACTTATTTCTAACTCTTTCCACGGATCAACAAAATAAAAATATTTCATAATATTAACATACCATTCCTTTCTGTTCTTTGCTATTACATTCTTTTTTAGTTTCTATAATACAATTTTATTATGAAATTTTTAATTTCTTCATTAATAACACTTTTACTTCTTTTCTTCATTCTGATTTCTTCCTAGAATTCCTTGTATTTAACATATATTATACTGCGGTGGTGGTGCTGCAGTAGCGTTGTCGCCTCACAGTAAGACGTTGTCCTGTTCGATTCTCAGCTACAGCGTCTTCTGTGTGGAGATATGCGTGAATGGGCATACCTTCGTTGAAGGTTGTGCGTCAGGGCTGACAACTCGGCATGTAAAAATCTACTGCCAATCATTAGCGGACCGGAGTTCCGCTGTGGCGACCACTAACCGGGAAAAGCCAAAAGACACAACAACATTGTTTCTACCTAATTTTTATTATATTTCATAACTCCTTTTAATACTTTATACATATTTAAAGAAGCTGCATATAGAGTGGGTTTATCAGTCCCAGCCCTCCTGTTCTTCTTTCGTATATAAAATTCCTCTCTTTACAGGGTTCAGTCTCAACCCCCAGATGAATGAAAATATTATCATCATGTCTTTTTCATACTTCACCGGTATCATGTAAATGTTTGTAACATAGGCTATTTTACCCAATATTACAGTGTTTATCAAATGTGCTTTCTCTCTGAAAATCTGTGTTTTCCAGAAATCAATCATATCTTTAATTCCTTTAATAACTTTGTCCTAGTGCTAATGTTTATATTGACTTCTACCAAATACTATACCCAATATATCTATACACTTTCATTATATTCTACACCTCCTATTGTACTTTCATAACAAAATCTATTTTTCTCTTTATTTATACTTAAACCACATTTCTTTAATATTATACTTAATTTTAATTTATTTCTTCTATCCATAATTTATTTTTAGCAGTTATTACGATGTCATCAGCATAAGTATGCATTATCGGTATTTGTACCTCCTTTATCATTTTATATCCTCCATTACTCCCCAAGTGCTATATTCACGACTAATGAAAATATTACACTGCTGGATGTACATCCTTGTTTATTCCACACTCTATTTTCAGATCTTCCCCAATCCAACCATTTATGTTTAATTTCACTTTTTTTCATATATTGATTTAATAATATGTAATATTTTGTCACGTATATGCCTGAAAAATTCTCCATAATGCTTCATATTTAACCTTAGCATATGCCTTACTTACATCAGCTATCATAACCTTTACTTCTGCTTTTTATTTAATGTCATCAATTACTTCTCTTATTAACCACAACAAATCCTGACTTATCTTTCCTTTTCTTCCAAACATATTTTGATCATATAACCTTTCAATTTTACATTGTACTCTTTTAACTATTATTCTCATAAACATTTTATAGTCTGTATTATTTAACGTTATAGGTCTCCAATTTTTTATCTCTTTATTTCCTTTCTTAAATATGAATTTTAAACCCCACATTTAAATTTCCTTGTACATAATGCCTGTTTCCATCCATTCATTCATAACTTGTATAAATACCATTATCTGATGTTGTTAATCTTCATTCATTCATCACTGATGGGTAGTCGGTTCCGTCCTCGGAACCGAATCGGTCTTATACCAAGCTTGTGCCAGCTATAAACCCTCGAGCTAAGCTTTTACCCATAATACCCTTCTCCCTGTTACCCCAGATCTCGTTTGCCGCATAGCCATAAAGCCGCTTTCAAGCCAGCTCTCCGGTAAGTTTTATATTTTTTGTATTTTATAAAGCTTCCATATAAAAATGTCCTGTAGTTTTTCCCTTTTTTATACTTCCTATAGTCTACCGCTAGTTTTTACCCTCTCTATTTGACTTTCTGCTTGACTTTTCTCTTCAGATTACCTTTGCATAATCTTAGTACCACAGTACCATTGGTGGTACGGCCCTTTCTTCCTACCCGCTGTGGTAGTCCTCAAAATACCATTGTTGGTATTTCACTTTCTTTTTCTTTCTCAAAATAAAAATAAATAAATAACCTTTTTTCTATTTTTCCCCTACTATCCTTTTCTTGTGACAGTTTGTTGTTTTTTTTTCAATATGTCTGAGAAGAAGGGGACTTCAGGCTTCAAGCAGTGTTTGAAATGTAGCCATAAAATGCCTAACAGTGACTCTCATGATGATTGTGTTCATTTTTTGGGCATTCCTCATCTATCTGTGCAACCGCCTTGCTCTATCTACCAGGGGTTTAGCTCCCATACTATAACCGAAAGAAGAAATAAATTAATCCTAAAGGGCCTTATTAAGGCACCCTTTTCAGAGGCTCTTTCCGTGTTGGAGGGCTCACCCCCTCTAGGAAAGAAAATAGAGACCGCATTCAGTTCCTTCTTCACCTTCTGGTGATAAGGAGAAGCAACCGAGACCTAAAATACCAAAATTGTCTTAATCGGCTCCAGACCCAAAACCAGTTCTTATGGCACTGACCTCGGTACTATCAGGAGTCAGTACCGACAATGTCTACAGCACCGACCCTGCCTAAATTAGAAATCTTAACTTTCACACCTACCTCGGCACCGAGTACTTCCACGGCACCGAGCTTACCCGCAGTGCGTGTCTCTATTGTGGACACTCTCTCCTCACACATCTCCAAACTTGAGACAGTGGTGCCATTGGACAATGCAGCATGGACCCAATACTCCCCATCAGTTGATCCTTTCCTAGGGCAGGTATATAGCCCCTTTTTATAATGACCAGAGTCCTGGTCAAGGATTTCCACTAGATTCATCATGAGCCTTTCAGAACTAGATGTGGTGCACCTTGTGGACCAGCTGCTGACAGACAGGGGGATTCCTACACCTTCAAAGACCCCATCCCTCTTTGGACTTGGGATGTAGCTCCACGGACTCCATCCTATTTCTCCTCCTTCGACCTCCTTGCAAGTTTCGAAGCCTTCAACACCAATGCCCTTTTTGGCCCCCACATCTTTGGTGCCTCTAGTGGATCTCACTGTGGCCCCGGAGCTGTCCCTTTGACCTTAGGCTCGCTCGGAGCCAGGACTTCCTCAGGTCCAGGATTGGGCTATGGGCCAGCCATGGTGCCAGGAGTCCTGTCGGTACCCATCCCTCTTGAAGCTTCATCCTTGGGATCGGGCTTGATGGAGCGGGGTGTGACCCCAGTTCCGAGTTTGTCCTTCTCGGTTCCGGGCTCCCATTCCTCTTGTGGTGAGCCTGCCTTTCAAGCAATGGAGAGGGCCCTTGCCTTTGTAGGTAAGCCTTCGGCATCAGACCCCAAAACGTGTCCTCCCTCAGAGCTGCAGCTGTCACGAGCCACCGTTTTGGGACATCGAGCCTCAAGAGACCCTACCACAGGGTACCCTTCTTCTGAGTCCTCTTCAGAAGCCCCCGCTGAAGAGGTACCACAAAAGAAGTCATGCAAGAGGAAGCATGTGGACTCCCCTGAGGAGTCTCTTACCAAGGATATGGATTACAATGAAGGGGAAGGGTCCCCTCGGTTGCCCCCTGATGAATGTGGGTTTAGGAAGATATACTGCATATACTGTAAGCATTATTAGGAAAAACAGCAATATTGTTTGGATCTGTAGGTAGTCTGAAAAGGCACAAAATACTCAGAAAATGTACAGTAAGCTGTGTTTTCTCTACTTTCTTAAGTATGTGTATCCTAACACTAGTATTTATGTTATGAAAGACTAACAACAGGAATACATGTACTTACATGTGTTTCATGTTTGTAGAAGGTGCTGGCAAAAAGGCAGCTACAATATCAGAACAATCTGTCCTTGTACATGCCTGACACTACTTACCTTTCTAATGTATCTGTTGAGATATAGTGTTGAGTACAGCAATTTGCTTACACACATATCCTCACACCAACTACCATATTACAGTAGAGCCACATCAATGGTCACTGCCTAGGTGATCCCAACACTTGGCAGCATGGATGTCTTGCCTTAAAGGATACATTCATGCTGGCATGCACACTGGCTCTGTGTATTCCCATAACTGTCCCTACAGTTGCCATATGCCACACTCCCAGAGATCACCATTCAATTATGAGTTCACAGGTGCTTGTATGCTTGGAGGATAAAGAGGGTGGCAGCAGCCATGCTGAAAATTATGTTCTTATAGTGACACAAAGTACACATGGTTGGCATCTATAGTAAAAAGGGGGATGCTGACAAGCCTTTACATGACCAGGTGTAGTAGGCAGTGGTCCATAACAGAAATATTGTGGAAAGACACACTCACATACTATAGCAGTGTTGTAAGCATGTTATCAGCATGCAGTCCAATGTCAGTGTAAAGGCATGTTCCAAATTAGCTGAGAAATCAGCCACAAGGGTTTGCCATGTAGAAGCATAGGCAGACAGAAACAAAGGAGCTTTTGGAGTCCCTACAGAGGGATACTAATTCTGACATTCATGGGGATATACTGACCTCACCTACATCTCGTTCATAGGTTGGTACTAGGCTATCTGCCCTAGAGCCTGTACAAGCCTAGCCATAACAATTCCCTGGCTATTTCTTCCCACACTATTTACTTCCCTGGACCCCTGTCTACAGTCATGTATTACTTTCTGTCACACCTTGTCATGATTCTCACCCTCCAGTGGCAGGGCACTTCATGAGCAGCTTTTCTCCATGCAAAAGTCCTGTAGTGACAATCCAACCCATTTGGGAGGGCACAAGTCCTAATGCAACAAGCCAATGTATTAGTTGCAGATCACAGTCATGTAGTGGCACCCAGAAACATGTTGCAGGAGGAAACTGTATATGATACAGAATACCGTTCCATCTTTGGATGACCATTTCCACATCAGGCCATAGTCATATAAAGGGATATTCCCACCTCACTGCAGGAAGGCATTGTATATGACACAGAACACCCACCACAGAAGCTGTAATGCCCCATGCACAGTCTACAATGAAAGAGGAAGAAGAAGAAGAATTCACACTAGAAGAATTACAAGAATCTACACTAGAAGAATTACAAAGTACATTAAGGACAATTAAGTCAGGAAAAGCAGCAAGCTCAGAGGCAATCACAGCAGATATGTTCAAGCTGCTGGGTGTGTTAAGGGTAGAAATGGTTCCTGAAATTACACATCATGGTGTGGTGAAAAGCATATCCCAGACGACTACAGAATAAGCATTCTAATGCAAGTGTACAAGAACAAAAGGGATTTTTGCAACTGTAGGCAGCAAGGAAGTATCAAACTCCTGGTATGCTGCATGAATGTGCTGGAGAGAGTGACAGATAAATTATGCAGAGCAGTAGAAAGTAAAATGGGAGACGAGTAGTTTGAATAGAGGTCAGGATGCAGTACAATCAACCTGATGTTTGCAGTAATGCATAAAGTGCAGCAGAAGCTGTAGATGAGGAGAGAGTGCTGCAGAAGCCATTAATGAGGAAAAGGGCATTCATAGAAGTCCCAGAAACATTGTTAGAATTAGTACAGCTCACAATGACACAAGTGTGAACAGTGTTCAGACTTACAGAAGGGTTCCCAGTGGGAGTGGGCAAGGTTTAGCTCTGAGCCCAATCCTGCTCTTACTAGTGATGGACTACAGGTAGGGCAGGACAGATCAACAATCCCGATGTATGCAGACACAGTGGCACTACAAGCAGACTCTGAACATGCACTTCAGCAAAAGACAGTGGAACAGGAATTAAAAAATGAAGCAAGATGGAATGAAAATGAGTACAGACAAGATATTGGTCATGGCAGCAAATGGGGGAATCCGAAGATGCTAAAAACTGAGATAGAAAGGACAATAGTAGAACAGGTTAATGGCTTCAAGTATTTAGAAAGTGTTGCTGGGGAGAAAAGAAGTCTGACTGAGGACATTAAGGCTAGAATCATAGGTACTACTGCCAACTGACACAAAGTATTAGGTTAATGTGTGCCAGAAGTATACCTAAAAGATAATGTACACAAAACATTAGTTCATCCACTGCTCCAGTATGGCACAGAAATGTAAAACAAATATTGTTTTATGTTTCGCTTATTCAGTGTTACACCTTGGCTAAGTATTGCACATGCAATCATTATCAAGTACCTTAATGGCAGTATAATTTTTTTTCTTTGTATTTCTAAGTGTTTTCTTACTTGTCATTATCTTTGCAACTGTGGCCTGGGTTGTGCTTGAGAAGAGTCCCTGAACCAGTTCATTACCTGGTTAGCAAAGTATGTATACGTATATATGTGTGGGTATGTATATGTAAATAATAAATAAACCTGAGGTGACGGAGATGAAGAGACTGTGATGGGTAGTAGGGTGCACACTGTAGGAAGAAAACAGAATAAGGACATCAGAGCGAAAATCAAAGTAGCCCTACCTGCAGAGAAGGTCAAGGAGAACAGATAATAGTGGTTTGACTGTGTGTGGAGGAAAGTAGAAGCTGATTTAGTAAAGAAGATTTGGGAGAGATAAGAAGAAGGTAAGGTAAGACAGGGACATCAGCCAAAAGATGGATGGATTTTGTGAGAGATGACCTGCAAAAGTCAGGCATGATTGTCAAAGAAGGTAGAAAAGTAGCTCTGTATCAAAACAGTGGTGCCCCAGTTGTTTCATTACTCCCAACCACCTGTAAAATTGGAAAAAGATGGTTGATGTTGACATAATACCTACCATCTTGAGGCCCTCATCTCAAAATCCTGTTACATGTTCCTCACTCAGTGTATGAAGATAGAAATGTGTTTTTGTATTCTTAGCTACCTATATACATACTGCTGACGGTGACCTCTCCATTTTCCATTCTCTGTGGTAAATACGGGGATATCTGATGCACAGTGTGGCTTGTCCATGCACTGATCAACAAGGCCTGATATCTGCAATGCTTGCACCACATTTTCTCTGAGTGGCATTAAACTATCACTCTGTCCATGACAGGGTTCATACATCTTAAACAGATGTTGGCTGTTCATCTGAACTGCTCTGTACTGCATATGTAGCTCTCGGGGGGGGGGGGGTGCAGCTGCCACTTGCTGCTGTTGCACCACACTCTTGTCAGATTATGTTGTTGATGCATCTTCTCTGCTGGCTGTATGTGGATGCAAATTCTGACCATTCCAGTATCTTGCAGCTGACCTCCTTGTCAAGATGTCTCTACATCATGGAGTATGCAACATACTAAAAACATCCTGCAGACTGTGATTGGATCAAACTGGACTGCCCCCCCCCCCACCATACATGTCAAAGTAGTGGAAGCAGGCCTCGAACAGGCTGAATAAATTCTGTGCAGTGCTTTAGATCTATACATGTGAAGCACTATACTCCAATTCATCCATACTTTGTCAGTTCTATATGAGTGCCATAAGCCACAGCTCTAGCAGGTATCTGGCTTCACCCTCAACAGAGTATGAAAATATGTCAGAGTGCTACATCTGAGCATACTACCTATGCAGTTGTATAGTTTCACATTAATCATAGTGCCTGCACTTATTATTTAGTACGTCAAGTGGAAATTCAGTATACATGAAGTGACAGACAAGTGAATGAATCAATCAAAGTGCCTGGGTGCTGTGCAGGCACTTTGGTTATGTTCCATGCATGTTACATGCTACAAGACAGTTCATGGAACAGCAGCAGCCCTTCATGTACAGAAGGTTTTGTAAATGTTGCCCAGGTAGAACCTTTATTGCTACATGTGCAATTTATGGCATCTCATACTTCAGATAGGCACATAATGTTGTAGAAGGCGCTCATGGTGCTAGTTTTCTCCTGTAGTATGCTAGGAAACCATATAAGATGCACATGTAGAAGTATTACACTGAGGAACTTGTTTAGTATTCCAGAGACAGAGGCCTTGAAATCACCAAAGTATCCCTAGATGGTCTCTGAAAGTCCCTGTAGCCAATGTCGAAAGAAATATACATTCCTTGGTCTCCAGAGTTATGGGAAGGGCACTCAGTTTTGTGATTAGGTGACGCAAATCAACCAAGACTGGTATGATATCCCAGTCAACTCTAAAGTGGTCAATAATCTCGTGATTGGTAAACTATAGTACATCAATCACTAATAGTACAATCTAGGTTGACACCAAATGCTGCCAGTCACATATCAGCAGAAAGTGGCAGCACTAAGGACTGTCATATGATTGTACTGCTGCAGCTCTGAGCATTTCTGCTACATGCAACCATGAAATGAATTTATAGCTTGCATTGTTCTTTTATAGGCAGATGCAGACAGATGCACAATTTCCTCTGCAGATGACTATGAATCACAACTATGTTCACTTTGCATGCATTCTGAAATCATTAGGACCTCATTTTACTAACCCCATTTCATTTGCATGTTATTATCCAGTCATTTGCATTTGCCTTTTAATTGTACTTTTGGGTACTCTGCAGTGGAGCAAAACATGGGACTGTTAACTGGCACTAGCCTACACTTGTCAACATGTTGCATATTCCACTGCAAGTAAGCACTGCATACTACGTAACTTGTCTATGAATTTTGGTCTACACATTGGCCCAAATTATCTTGCAATAACACAGCCAAACTGATAGTAAAGTGATAAAAGTAAATAGAAAAGAGAAGAAATCATTGTTAAACACACCATTAAGCATTTTGCTCCACTTATAATTTAAACTTCATCAGAATGGTGATTTAAAATACAGCATGTGTAAATAGCTAAAACACAGTCACATGATAAAAAAAGAAGCCATTAAATGATTATTCAAGTAAAACCTGTCAAACAAACTTAAAACAACACAATATAATAAGATAAAAGCATGTGATGAATGTGCTTTATCAAAAACAAGTCTCTCTGGAGTGTAGTAAATGTGCCAGGTAGTTCAAAGACTGTATGGCAAATGTCGATGAAGCAAAAGCTCACTTCCCTAATTTGTCTACTGCCCGAGACTCTCTGTTAGGCAGATGAACAGTCTGTCTGTCTTCGGTGAGCTCATTTTTGTGGCCGCCGCCATCACCATTGCATCTGGTAGACCTTTAGATCAATGTGGGCTTTCCTCGGGGGGGGGGAGAGACAGAATCTTATCTGGTCTCTGTGGGATTGGCTCAACAGACTCAGGATTCTTCTAGGTGCACTGCACCATGAGCTGAACGAACTCATCTGCAGGTGGGGTCACTCAAGAGGTAGATGGTCAAGCACGAAAAGCCTGCAGGAACACAGACTCCTCGGAGGAAGGATTTTGGGGTTTCCAGTCACCCCTCTGTTTCAATATTTCAAGGATGTCTCCAAATGTTTTGGTATACACGCTATTTGGATGATATTTTCTTCATCCTAAAAGGGGACAGTAGTGTGGCCAATGAATTTGTGGACTATATTTCTAACCTGACACCCTTTCTTAAGTTTACCTTTGAATTTAACACCGATTCTATTTAATTCCTGGATGTTTTACTCACCAAGGAAAGAATTAATGGGAGGTATGTGGCTAGAATTTATAGGAAGCCAACTTATTCAAACACTTTCTTACATTTTGAGAGCTCTCACCCATTTCACCAGAATGCCGTGATTAAAGGTCAAATGGTGAGGGCTGCCAGAATGATTACCTTGGAGGATGACTTCCTTGCGGAGTGTGAATTACTCAGGAATATGTTCCTTAAGAGGGAGTATCCACCATCACTAATTGATGAGGTAGTGGTGGAAGTATGTCGGAAGAAGAATTCTGGCTGGTTCAAGCCAGTTCTAAATAAGGAAGTGTTAGTTAATCAAACAGAAGAGTTGAGTGTTGGAGATTACACCAGTTTCACCTCCCCCCCCCCCCCCCCCAGCACACAGACAAATTTCTCTCTGGCCTTTACTACACCTTTTTCATTAAATGCAGGAATTTTGAGGGGATATTTTATCCAAAAATTGGTCCCTCCTTAGAGATGACCCCCTCATTAGGGAAAATTGATGAAGTCCCTAAATTAGTCTTTAAGCAGGGGCAAAATTTCAAAAATATACTTGAGCAGAGAGTTAGAGTCATCCCTACTAGTTATGGGATGTATAAATGTGGCAGGTGTAGTTTCTGTAAATTTATTGAAGTTAGGGTCTTATCCCTCCTTCATAAAAACATGTTCCCTCCTTCTCTTTGTCCTACACATTTATATTTGTTGTTCTTATGTGTGACCCTCTGCTTGCTGTGCCCCATTTCCTGCTTTCCTATTCAATCCCTTTCTGTCCCAATGCAGCTGCAGACAGTATATTGCTGTACAGCTGTATGCAGAGCTTGGTACTGTCCCACAGAGAGGTGCAATAACATACACAGCCAAGCTACTACAAGCACGACTCTATATTGAAATGTAGTCATCTGTGGTTATACTTTTTTGCTCTGGCCTCTCCATGGCCTGCCTATTTCACTCTTCATCTTTGTCTGCCTGCGTGGTTTCAATCAATGGCTAGGACACCTTACATACTTGCTGCCTGGCTTAGTCACATACCCTGTTCAGTGCCCATAAGCACTGCATGTTTTCGTTTGGATATTCATTGACTCCCTCTGTTAACATGCAGTGACTCTTAGTTGCACAAGCCTTACACAGAAGTGCAGGCAGTGCATCTCTTTGAATTTCAGCCTTTTTGTGTTGTTAGTATGTACAGGATTTACAGAGGCATTTTCATATCTTGCAATAGCAAGTCAGATTTGGATCTTATTATTATTTTTTATTTACTTGGGCATTTCTTCTAGAGGTAAAGTTGTCATTGTGCAGTGAATAAGTCTATAACTAAGCAAAAAAAAAACATTGAAAATCTTGTTTTCAGTCTCACCTTTCATTTTTTGCATACCTTCCGTACGTCTGTTCAGTTGTCTGTGTCAAACTGTTAGACAAAGCACGCATTACCTACATTGTACATGCCCATTTCTCTGCATAAAATTTGCAAATTCCATATTAACAAAACAAGACCCATTGTCAGTCTTATTTATTTTATGTGTTAATAGAGTATAAGTCCCCCTTTTGCAGAATGGCCTGAGAATTCTGTCTGGTTAAGTGACTTGCTCAGAGTCGTATAGTAGGTAATTGGAAGCTAAGGTAATCAAACTCTGGACTCGAAGAAGCACTGATTAACACATTGCAGCCTTAATCTGCTGTGCTAACTGCCTGACATTATTTAGTATGCTAAGACATTATCTTAATTTTTCAGTTTTTTTTAAGTGGCAGAGTTCATAACCTGCATCTATAAACTTTGAGTGAACCTGTGTTAGAAAGAATTTTGAAAGGATGATTAGCAAAGCCCATGTGCAGTCTAGACTGTGGCTTTTTAAGCCACTCTGAATGGTGTAAAGGTCAGTTCCATGATGGTTTATATTCTGCCTAGAATTCCTCTCACATTTCTACCTTTTTTTATACATCCTGGTTTATTCTGGACCCAACAAATGTGTGTATGAGATGACTAAACTTTTTATTCTGGACATTCCAGGTTGAGCTTGATATTAATTTTTTACTTTAAAGAATGACGTTGTGAGGCAATTATTACTGTGTATCCATACAATGCATAACAGTCTCAGACACTTAATGCTAGCCTGTTGGAATAGTATGGAACAAACATTGGTTCAGTTATTTTAGGCCATCCTTTTAAGATGTACACGTGTAGATGTAATAGTTACTTCACTGACAGTCCAGCATTTAACTTCTTAGTATGTATGCGATGGTATGCCTACCCCAACAGGAGTTACTAATGGTGTCCTGTAGGGCCCTCTACTGAGGCCATTTCTTTTTGGACTACTTTTCTCAGGAATAAAAAGGAGATGGAGTGTGGATTATCAAATGTGGTGAGGACTGCAAAGTTGGTAAACATAATTTTTTCAGTAAAAGATGCTGAAGTTCTGTAAATTAGCCTACAAAAAAAATCACACCAGGGGCAGTAGTAATGACCTAGCCTGTACTTTCAATACATGTGGCAAAAGTACATACATTATGATTGCAAAGTACTGGTCAAATCACAAACAATTACATCGTCATTAACAACCTGGGGATAATAGTAGCTCAACTAGTAAAGCAATACTTGCCTAAACCTCCTAGGTCCATTAGATATTCTACCAGCTTACCTCAGCCATACAGCCAAAATACAAACATCACACCCACGCTTTTACCCACACCTGTTGTTACTAGGAGTCACCTGTACTGCAAGCTTGTATGCTTAAAGTTGCGTAAGCCTGTAGCATGTTGGCTAGACGTATTGAGAGATATGTACCATCTTATGTAAATATAATGTCAAGTTTAAAACTAGACCTATGTGATGAAACTGCTGTATCAACAAACTCTAAGAAAAATTAAAAGTTCCTGGCCTTCTCTAAAAAATGTCCACTTCATTATTATAAAAAGGGATTTAAAACTGGTAAGTTCCTCAAGATTATCCTTAGGAATACTAGGTCAGCTATGAACATCGGGTTGCAAGTAATTCAAAAGAAAACTATATGGCTTCCTTCCTCTGCTGTGTTAGGAAGCTTACAAATACCCAACATTTCTGTATTGAACTTGTATCTGTAATGATAACTCCTTCTCTGACCCTGAGGACATTGTGAATATTCTTCTGGGCAAAGTCTGTTATAGCTTCACCCCCCCCCCCACACACACACCCTCCCATCTGCCTTCCTATTCCCCCTCACAATTCCCCTCACAAAATCACTTTGCAATGAGTCCTGTTGGTACTTTGCAAATTAAAACTACCAGTTTCATTGCCCTGACATTATCCTTAGGTATCTAATGAAAACCACTGAGTCCCATTTAGTAAAACCCTCTTAACATCTCTTCAGACTGAGTTTCTACACTGTTTATATCCCCAAGGTGTGGAGAACAGCTGTTGTGGTGCTCTTGCATAAAGATGGTCCCTGTACTGACCTTGGGAATTGCAGGCCTGTTAGTCTCATATTTCTTGCAAGGCTACATAATGCACTTTAGCTGAAGCGTTGAAAGATATTGGTGGCTTTTTATTCCTGGATACATACCAGTTTGGCTTTGTAAAAGGCAGATCATGCCTACTTAGTCCAACTGTACTTTGGAAAGGGTTACTGAGGCTATGAATAAGGGGCATATGGTCCATACTCTGCCTGGACCTTGTCAAGCCTTTAACTGTCCTCCATTTTTGGGTTATTGATGGGTTCTCTCAGCTTAACAATCCATACTTAGTTTACTGGATAGGTAATTGGCTGTCTGAAAAAAAAACATACCATTAGGTTCAAGGTGTTTGCTATAGACAGAAGAGCATCACCAGATGTGTCCCACAAGTTTGTGTTCTAGGGCCTCTACTGAATGGTATATACTTCTGTGGTATGAATGCTGATATCAGGTAACTATGGAAAACCAAGTTTGCTGATGATTACAAACTGGTGGGGCATTTATTAAATCTAATTCTGATACTTGGTGTGTTACTCACTGGCTTACTCTTACCTCCAAGAAATTGAGCTTAGTTTCCATTGACCCTTACCATTTCTCTAATGTTCCACTTAAATCTTACACAGCTGTCAGGGACTTGTTTAAGTCACAAGTACATAGCAGTTTGCAAGACAAGTAATTCAAATGAGGCTAAGTTCCATGTATGTCAGTGAATTTGCTATATTTTGGTGATGCACATGGGCAACACAGCACACAGCTATGTTCTGCAACCTAATGCTAGCATGCTACTCTGAAGGGCTCATGCATACTCCTTGTGTATTTAAGTGCATCATGTTTCATGGTGGCAGTAGTCTGTGATGTGTGCTATTTGAAATTCTGATTTCCACTGTGAATCACTGGCTGCCATACTGTTTTACATGATATACCTATATAAATGGCTACCAGTGCTAATGTCCCACACAGTGCCTAAGTATCAGTCATTTTATATAGAAATAAGTGTGATTTCTCTTCATATTTCCTTTGAAAAGAACAAGACCATGCTGTTTTCCTAGACAGTCAGTTCTAGAAGCAACTTCTGAGACTCTATATGGGTTCTTTTCAAAAGGCTGATGCCTGGTTCATCCTGGATGAGCTTTTGGGGGGGAGCTACTGGCGTCACTAGGACTGGTGAGCTGTGCAGGCACTGTTCCCATGAAGATTTCTAGATGTGGGAAGCAGAGGTTAGACAAGAACTCCATGAATGTTATAGAAAGCATTTGGCACTGATACCGTGCTTCAGACTTTAATTGTTAACTTATTTGACTCATTTAGGGCAGTGTTCCTAATAAATACTGTTTCCTCATATAGGTACCAGAACATACCAGCTGGGCTACTATGGAGGACTGTGCTCTGCTTGTTGCTTATCTACATGTCATGGCACTTATGCAAACTGCTGGACATCACATGGCTGTTCATTTAGGAGGATATGGGCAACATTTTGGACATCTGCTATCTTGTACTGATATGCGGTGCTTTGGTGTAGTTGTGAAGCAGTGGGTACATTTCTAGGTTTCAGCTATCTTGCATGTATGCATGAGGCTGTGACTTAATTTTGAGATTGTGGGCACATTTCCATTATTTTCCTGTTATGCACATACATGTAGGAGTGTACTTGTTTTGGGGGATCATTTTTGCCCTGTGCCTGCCAACCATCAAGCTTCCTCTTGATCAGATATACACTATTGAAGGAAGGGTGCTGTTATTCAGATAGCCATAAGTGTAATTTGTGCTCTAGAAGACATCATGGCAAGGAGCCTTTTTTATTTTTTATGATCTAACCATACCCTTGTAGGTAATGTGAGTTCTTGCATCAGTGCCACCTATACCCCCTAATCCATACATGCTTGCTACACCCCAGGCACAGTCAGAGGCTGCCCTCACTGGCTTGGATAGCCAAAGCCTTATCTTGCAACAACACAATGGGCCTCCTCCATTCAGCCAAGGCTCTAGTATCAGAGCAGTGGGGTGAGCCAGGCAGCAGCCACTGCCCACCCCCAGAATGGTCACACATATCCTCCTTGACTGCGCTATCAAGCAACCAAGCTGCTACTTAAACTCAAGTCACTTGGGCCATAATCTGACCTTAATCCCTCTATGCTATCTCTTTTTGTCTGTCTCTCTTTCTCCCCTAGGCTGCTGGTCTCCAAAGGAAAAGGTAGAATTTTCCACTCATTGACTCCAGCCTTTTGGTGTGTCCATATATACCATACTCCTTCTCCATCTAGAAACATGCCTTTTCCAGTCTTACCCAGGAGGCAACTGTATCTTAATATATATTGTACAACAACATGATGATAATAATAGGATCAATCATGCTATATGATTTAAATGAGATTGAAAACGTTTCTTAAGTTTTGGGCTAGTACTAGTTGCCCATTACTTATTTGCACTAGTCTGTTTTATCATGTGTGAAGTCCAAACTTATTTGCTTGTTAGAGCTTAATTCTAGCATATATTATCACTTTAAATAAACAGGAAATTTTGACTGTGTTCAACATGTTTTGCCTTTTTATTGTTTGTTGATAGGAGCACTTGCAATGGTCAATGCTATTATTTTTTGATTTCCTGTTAATATTTAGTTAAGGCCGGGAAAATTAATATTAACTTCAAGTGAAACATACTGTTGTGATTGCACTCTTGCTGCCAAATAGTTTCTCCTTTGTGATATGTTTTGTCTTAACAATACACTGGAGATAACATTTCTCAAGTGAGGGCACATTTTTTTGGCCAAATTTCTACAGGAGATGGTGGTGATGGGGGCAGTTAGTGCTTTCTGCAGATGTGCATACCACCTACCGTATTCAGGGTTTCTGCTCTTAATATCAATACATGACTGATAATTCACCAGTGCAGTCGCATGCTTTCTACCTCACATAGTGTGGCTCTTGCAAAAGTGAAGCCTTTGAAAATTCTGATGGGCAGAGATTCATAAAATACAGTTTTGAATATAAAGTGTAAGTAGTTTGTTTTCAGACAAGCTGATTTAAAACATATTTTTGCCAGACAAAGACATACAGTTCTTGTGTTTTATTTAGCAACATGATGATAATAATAGGATCAGTCATGCTATATGATTTAAATAAAGCCTGGGAACTATGGCATAAGACTAACACAGTAGTTTCTAAACAACAGTATCAAGAACTTAGAAATAAAACAAAAAAAATAAAACAGGATAAAATAAATTTCTATCATAACATTCAAAACACACATCAAAAAAACCTCAGAAATTCTGGCCAGCTATAAACTCAATCCTTCACCCAGGAAAATCTACTATACCAACTCCAAACATTCACAACAAACATTCACAACAATTCCGATAGCATGGCATAGCTACCATTTGTAAGAAACATTTTACCGAATCTATAATTGCCCTTTCCAAACAGCAAACTCCTACTCCTGATACCAAACCAGCCAAGTCTACAGCTAGCAATGCCTCATTCTCTTTCTCCCCAGTTCCTACAGCCACTATAAAAAACTACTACAGAAACTAAACTCTACTACACTTGCCATAGATAACTTACCCAGTGAATACCTCAAAATTGCAGCTGAATCTATAGTCTTCCCAGTATCAATCAATAGATCCATTCTTGAAAACAGGGTCCCTCAACTGTGTATTCATCTCCAGGTCATGAAATTCTTACTAACAAATAACCTTCTCGCAAACACTCAGCATGGGTTTCGCCCATCACATAGTACCACTATAGCTCTCTTATCCTTCACTAATACCGTAAACCATCACAGGAATAACAACAACTTTGTATCTGCCTTCTTTCTAGACCTATCAAAAGCTTTTGATATGGTCTCTCATTCCAAACTAATAGATGTACTAAGTGAACTAGCCTTCTCACCACCTACCACAGCATGGTTTCATAACTATTTATCTGGCCGTGAACAATCTGTTCTATGGCAGGGTGACCTATCTCCATGCCTTCCTTTATCCATTGTTGTCCCCCAAGGATCTGTCTTGGGCCCTCTCCTTTTCTCCCTCTTTACTAATAATCTACACACAGCTACTCCACATGGTTCTATAATACAGTATACAGATAATTCAACACTTACCTGTGCTGTCACTTCTCTATCAATTCTTCATTCTCAACAGGAATCTTTAACATGGTTAGCCAATGCACATCTAATCCTGAACCCAAACAAAATTAAATTGTTAGTCTTCCAACCTAAAAAGACATCTTTCTCATGCCCAACATTTAACATAATAGCCAAAGACAATACTGTGATCTCCCGACAACTCATACAAAGCTTCTTGGAGTGGAAATAGACAATACCCTAAAATTTGACTTGCATGTCTCCCTAACTATAAAAAAAAATCCATAAGAAACTTGGAAGTCTATATAGGCACAAAAGGTTCCTGACCACAATGGCCAAAATTACATTAGCACAAACCCATCTGCTCTCCACTCTACTATATGCCTCTCTGATTTTAACTAATCTAAGGAAAACTGACTTATCTAAGCTAGAAGCATGTTATAATAAAATTGCTAAGTTTGCATCTGACTGCCCATATACAACACATCATTCTACAACTTTAAGGATACTAGACTGGCTTGAGCTTCCCAACATTATTCTTTACAACCAACTCTCTCTAACTCACAAAATTGTAACACAACCAACTAGAACCCCTGCACTACAAAATCTCATCCTTAACAGAAGAAAAACAGGCTAGAAGGAAGCACTCAGGTTCACAGTTTCTTCAAGGTTTAATGGCACAAATAAGTAGATGAGCAAAACACCAATTGGTGTTTGGTGTTTTGCTCATCTACTTATTTGTGCCATTAAACCTTGAAGAAACTGTCAACCTGAGTGCTTCCTTCCAGCCTGTTTTTCTTCTGTTACTGGTGGTTACAGTGGTTGGAATCCCCATTTTTACTACTTTGGTTGCTGTTGGAGTTGTTTGGGGGATATGGAAAGCATGGAAAATCTCATCCTTCCTTACAGCACCAGCAGACCACTTTGTTCTAACAACAAGAACTTACTCACCGTCTCCAAGGCCAACAACACTGCAGGAGAATCTTTATTTTCCAACTATATGTCTCGTATATGAAACTCCATTCCTAACTCCATTCTCTCAGTCTCATTCACTAACCACTTTAAGCCATCATTTAAAGCTTATCTAAAAAATAAGTGGCTATGTTCCTGTACTAACCCCTCATGAGTGCTCTGATACACCACAGTATACCCGAAACATATCCAACGTCTCCCCTGGTGTTTAATCCTTTGTTCCTACCGACATGTCTTAACCTTATATCTTGACATAAGTCATACCTACAAATAGTACTAGCTGTGTTTAAAGCCTAGGTTTTGTTGTCAAGATGTAACAAATTTGTATGTTCTTACGTCTGCTACATTTTGTTTACTTTATACTTTTTTGATTATTGTAATGTGTGCGTGTAACTTTTATGTTACTCCTGGAACCTTTGTCCCCGGGACTCTGATGAAAAAGGACCTGTGTCCAGTCAGACTTTCCCGGTAAACAAATGTTAAATAAAAATAAATAAATAAATAAATAAATTTATGTTTTGTAACTGGGTCCATGTGCTGATCCAAAATGGACCCCTTTTAGACATGACACATGCATACAGTAAAACAGCTTACAGGGAAATAAAGTGAGAGAAAAGAGAAAATATGTCTGCACAATGTATCATACCAAATAATGTGACTCTAGTTCTCAGGAACAGTGTGCATTAGTGCAGACCTAAGTAATTAGTTCATTAGGAACAGAGACAGAAACTGAGTTGTGTGCCATCACTGATTTTTCTACTTTATCTGATGCTGCATAATTTGATCTGGCTATTAAACTGGGAATGTGAACAGCCTTGGCTAGAATTAGACTTTTATTTATCAGGCTTTAATAAAACATCTAAAAATCATTGAGCATATCACCTGTTTTGTATAGTAATAAATGTGATTTCTCTTCATATTCCCTTTGATTTATTAAGTGTATTTTTTGGATTGTAGTATGGCATTCAGTTCAGTGTATCAAACAGATAGCTTGTCATAATGTTAAAGGAGCTCTGAATGGCTCTTGGTCTGTAAAATGTGTATATTCACAAGGGCTGGGGGCAGGGCGGGCTACAGACAGAATAGTTTTTTTGACTTTATTGTGCTGTATGCAATAAATTATTACTCATTTAATATTTTGTGATTGAGTAATGCCCAGTAGACAAAATACTGGTTTCATGAGTACTTTGGGAAGGTTAAGCAGTTTTCTCTAGGTCACACTTCTCCCAGGAAGAGTTTGCAAAAGTTAAGTCCTAGTATTACAAAAGTGGTAAACTTATTAGTAACTCATTCTGAACTGTTTAGCATTTCACCCATTTTCCCAGCCTAGAGAATTGCTCATATTGCTGCTGTTTTCTCTCATGTCAGTTATTTCCTTGATTGCTTTCCAATCATAATCCAGAGCAAACAATGTTTTGGTTGGAGAAAAGTTGTTACTTAGTGTTGTAACTTACATTTTTAAATACGTTTCAAGTCTCAAGTAATCTGTAAAAGAAATGCGCATTACTAAAGTTAGGATTAATTTCTTTTCCCAGGCAGAAATTTTGACTGGCATTCCAGTTAACAAACAAGAAGATGCTGGGAAGGCAGGTTCCATACTTCTGAACAGAGGATGTGGAGCTGTCATCATCACCTTGGGTGTCCAAGGCTGTGTACTGATGTCATCACAAGAGCCTTCTCCAAAACATGTGCCTGCCAGGAATGTCACAGCTGTGGATACTACGGTATGCCTTTAAGGTTAATTAATTTGTATGCAGGGTATCCTTATAGCACATGCCTGTTGTGAAGAAATAAGCAGATCTTAGTGTAGTAGGAAACATATGTTGTATGGTTTAACCCTGCTATCTTTCTTGACATTCATTAATTCATTTATTTTGAATTTGCGTTAACTTAAATGTCAGTTTTGTGATGAGTAGGCTGGCTGCACAACATACCTCTCAATTGTACAGGTTTTCACAGAATGTCCAGATTTTTGCCTCATATTTTTGGTCTGTTCCTCATAAAATTTGTGATTTTCTGGATTTTTGTAGCAAATCAGTGTAGACTGAATTCACTGAATAACAGCAGGCATTGAGTTTCAGTCTACATGTCCTTCAGAAAATGTATGATAACACAAGACCTATTATTCTAGCAACTTGCTAAGCTTATAAGAGCAATATTTAAATTGTGTACCTGTTTTGGGGGATTTGCCCCTCCCCCCCATTATGTTTATCTTTGTCCAGATTTTTGAGCATGTTTCATGTGACACAGCATTTGCTGTTCAGGAGACTCTATGTTTCTTTCTCTTTTCTCTCTCATTCACAGCATGGTAAAGGCTAAACAGCTGTAGTTGCTTCACTGCTGATTAAAAAATAACTTCCTCAGGAAATGGCAGTGATGTTGGAAATTTCCCTGCTGTGACTGTTTTGAAGAAACTACATTCAGGCAGAAATGTTTTCACAAGAAATGGTCACTAGATGGGAGTAGTTACATTTTGTTATCTGCTGCCAAGTTAGTCTGCTCAGAAGGATATAACCAAAATATATAGTATGTCATTTCCACTAAAGTCATATGGCTAAAACAGTCTTCAACTGGGAAAGTATAGGACCTATAATTGGGACATAATTTGATCTTAAAATCTCATATCAAATGGACTGCCCTTTTTTTAGAGCTGGAAGTCAAAACTGTAATAGTTTGGATGCATTACCCTAACTGAATTATAATTCCAATTAATGACTTTCCTTTGTAAAGACATTAAGATATAATGACTTGCAGCTGAAGTGGGAACTACTGTCAGTGTGACATAGAAGGATAAAGTCCTGACTATGACCCAGAAAACACAGGTACATATAGTGGCCTGCATGCTGGAGGAGCCAACCAGAGAAGAATGGAAACGTGTGGCCTATTCAGATGTACTAGAATCTACTGAACATTGGGAGGGGGAGGGCAACATGGCACTTAATGATGTAAAAAGGGCAAGTATCTATTTGTTTATATATTGGTGTGTACTACCATAACAGAAGTAGACAACAGAATTGTAAATATGTATCTGCCTGTCAAAGCATAAACTTCATATACTTTGCTATAAAATAAAAATGACAAAAATAGTACCTTTCCGTAGAAAATATTATTATTTTTGATTCTTTTCTCATAAGAACACATCAGTGATAAGACTGAGATACATGCTGTTTGTCAGGTTGAAAAAGTACAAAATCATGAAACATATAAAACCAGAACATCCAAATGACTACAGGAGATTAATGGTGGTACCTAGCAATAAAGGCCCATTTCTCTGTAATCACCCGGAGTAATACAACAATTTATTCAGAATACTACTGTATCATGACCTTCAGCTACAAAATGCACTTAAATGATGGTTCCAGCTGTAAAGATACATTTACATTTACATTTTGTCTTCTTATAACAAAATTTACTGTAAGTTTAAACTTGGGGAGAGGGAAGTACAAGTCCAATGACAGAAAGTGATGTAGTGACACTGTTAAGCCACTATTATACTTAGAGTATGATGCAAAAGTTCAGTATAACACCCATAAAGAAAACAGAGTATAACACAAAATGGTAGACTGTGCTAATAAAGGCTCATGAATTGAAGCCACTGGGACCTGTCCTTGAAATGTTATATTTCTGTCTTCCTTTGATGTTTCATTATGGAACTTTCAGGTGACGATAGGGTTGCTACCTTTTGTTGTAGCTAAAACCAGATGTAGGCCACACCCCTCGCACATCCCATAACCCACCCGTGCCTCTCCCACCCCCGCCCATTTTCTGATATCACAATTGCCTCACACGATGGGGAACGCCCCTTTTTCCCGATTGTGATGTCTTTTTATGCAGATTTACTATGCTTTTTGAAATAAAAGCATAGTAAGTTTGCCAATTTCACAAACTCTGATAGTCTGCTGCTTTATTTGAAACAGAATACCGGAGGTTGTGGAGTATTTTCTGGACTACCAGGCAATCAGTTTGATTTCTGGATAGTGTGGAAAAAAAAACAGATAGGTGGAAATGCTAAGTGACAAGAACATTGTGTTCACTCTGGAAACATACCTAAAACTGCTGGTGTAGCCTAAGAGCTTCTTTTCTAATACCTTTACTGAATTATCACTTAAGACATAGGAAAACATAGATTTATATAAAAAAAAGCAAACCATAGTAACATGTTCCCAGTTACAAACGTTTTGCATCAAATGCATTCTGTTGTATAACCCTCATCAATCCAACATTACATAAATTGCTCAGTGCCTGCCTTCCCTTAAACTGCTCGCCTCTAAAATGTTATTCTGCATGTATTGTTCCCACAGTTTCCATTTTTTTTCTGTGTAATTTGCTCATACCCTTTTCTAAAGCTCCCACATACAGTTCTTTTATCTCTGTTGCAATATAGGATCATAGGTTCATAGGTTAGTACTAAGCTAACTGCCCTTACGAGCCATTTTAAGCCTAATCAATTATCCCTTGTGAGACTCAAACCCTGCACCTTGTGTTTGTAAGGCAAACACCTTAACCATTAGGCCACCCCTCCAACCCTTTCAATATTTATAAATACAGAATACCCTGAGAACACTTCTGCCTATGTAGAACTGTTCACAGAAACCCTGTACAAGCATGTTAATAGTTGCATAGAGGTAGCTGTACCCACCAGGAAGAAGTATAGAACTAACTCAAAAAACAAGCCACCCTGGTGGAATCACAAAATCAGTTGTCTGTATAACAGGAGGAAGAAAATTATGGCAAAAAGTAGGAGGTGCAGCACCCAGCAGGATAAAAGCACTCTGATCAAATTAAACAAACAACTCAATGGACAAATAAAGTCTACCAAATTCAAATTAAAGGTAAGTTTGGGCACCCATTCCAAGAACAACCACAAAGCATTCTTTAGCTATCTCCACAACTGATCGATAGAGATGTAGTAAACCTCCAGACACAGGACCCAGTTTGGAGTCGTCATACTCAATCTGGTGGACTTCTTTAAGAAGGTCACCAAAGCAATGGATGAAGGCAAAATTGTTCACACTGCCTCCCTTGACCTGGCCAAGGCATTTCCCACTCAGGCATTGTTGACAAACTCAAGAGGTTAGGTACAAACATGTATGTCACCCGGTGGATAGCCAGCTGGCTCACAGATAAGACCCAGGAAGTTAGAATTGGGGAGTCCACCTCTACAAAGAGGTCAGTCGCAAGTGGACTCCCTCAGGAATCAGTCTTTGGACCGCTCCTTTTTAGATTTACTTCTCAGAAGTCAAAGCCAATGCCAGCAGTCTGTGGCTGACTAAATTTGCAGATGTTTGCAAATTAGGAGCTGTCATTGAATCTCACACTGACACAAATCTTCTACAGGGGGGGCTGACACAGACAAACAATTGGTGTCAGAGCCATGGACTAAAACTAAATGCCAAGAAATGCATAATAGTATCCTTTGGGAAGTCATCCATCCCTGGTAACTATCATATTGACAACGTACCCCTTATAGTTGACCCAGTAGTCAGAGACATAGGGGCACACATAGATAGTAATCTAGCCTTTGATCATCACTTGTCTACAGTGGTGAGGAAATCATTCTATGTTGCTCATATTATAAACAAAGGTATGGCATCTAAGGCCAAAGAAGTCATTGTTCCACTGTATTCAGCATTCATCAGACCTATCATTGAGTACAATGCCCCCCCTTTGGTATGTACCTTACTAGACATATCCAACAATTGGAACATCCACAGAGGTTCCTCACTAAAAGATTACAGGCCGTAATGCAGACTGTCTCAAGGCCCTATCCCTGTATTCTGTCTCCTACAGGCTTTTGAGGGGAGATCTATGTCTGGCATACAGGGCATTGTCAGACCCCACTCAGATGGACCTTCTGCATATCCACAAAACAAACAGCACCAGAATTACCCATTCTAAAGACTTAAACCTTGCCTGTCATATAAATCGGACCTGCTGGTGAGATAGGTATGTATCCCAGAGACTACCTCATCTATGGAACAGGCTCTCCATCCATGTGAAGCAGAGTTCCTCCCTAACCCACTTCAAGTGCAACTTGGACAATTGGATGGGAAACTGGAAATTCATCCCTAGTTTGGCACCTGTGTCTCTAATGCAAACAGGTAACCTGTAAATGGTTCATCTCCCAGGCCCATGCTTACACTTATAAAGGGTGTCGGAACTTGTCAGAGATTCGGGATGCATGGCTTGGCTTAAAAAGGCCCTTGTGGTCATTAGCCTAGTAAACATCTATGAACCTATGAATCAGTTGTTTGTTTCTTTTCATCCTAGGTCCCTAGGTTTAGCTTTATCCAAGCAAACTATTTCTTCTTGGATCACTAAAGCTATTTCTTTTTGTTATTCTTTTCATGGTAAGAGCCTTTCTTTTTCTGTAAAGGCTCATTCTACTAGAGCTGTGGCTTCTTCTGGTGCTTTTTCAAGGGGTTCTTGAAACAGCTTCCTGGACATTTGTGCTTACTTTTACGAAGCAGTACTAGTTGGATGGAATCTCCAGAGCTAGAGCTGGTTTTGCTAGGGCCATCCTTCATGGCTTCCTAGTGGGCTCTGCTGGTCCTTCCTCCTCCCAAGTTTCATCTTGAGCTTTAGCACTCTCCCAGATGTTAGCAACCAGTGAGTGGAAGGACATAGTACAGTTGTGTAAAATCTTACCATAACAGTAGATGTCCTTTCCTTCAGTTTTGCAGTATTGACTCCCTCCCTTCTCCCTCTGGTTCATTTCTCTTCTGGATGTACTGGTGGTTTTCCTTAGACTAGTGTTTCTACTGGGACTATCAATTCTGAGGATGGTACATCTGGATGTCACCTTTATGCCCTATGTTATGCAAGGAGTATACGTGTGATGTACGGTATACCTTAAAGCAACAGAAGACTTTTGTATACTGGCTAGATGTCGGGCTACCATAGGAAGGGGGTACCAGATGTTAGGAATACTACAACAGTGAAGGAAAGGACGTCTACTGTTATGGTAAGATTTTTACACATCTGTACTTTCTGTTAATGTTGTCAAATGTTGCCTGCCTACCACAAAATTGCATTGATCCATATCTATTAATATTAGCAGTATCTTTGCCATTCATTTAGCTATTATAGACATAAACACTGTATAGTCATGGTTTTAAATTGAAATGGGAGTATATGAAGCTGTGTCTGATTGGTATTTGCCATCTTTAGGTATTTCCGCCACCGTGGATTGCTTCCTGGATGTTAGTGCTTCCCCTCCTTTTAAAATACTGTTAAACAAAACCTTCCAGATCTTTATCACTTTCTTCCCATTTAGCTCCCAAACTTCCACAGGAGTACCAGCTATTCCTGGAGACATTCTTCCAAATTGATTATACATCACTATTTTTATCTTATCTTCTCCTATCTTAACTAATTGTTGAGCCCCATCTACCTCTAACCTTGGCATACTTAAGTCTTCCATAAATATTTTCATTTTTGCTCATTCATGATTTCCTCATTTCTCTGCTTCATACAAATTTTCATAAAATTTCCAAAATGTCTGTAATATCTCTAAAGAATCTGTGGTTATTTTTCTTGTCATATGCTCCCAAAGTCTGGCAACAGTCATTTCTACTTTCTCTTGCCTAAGTTGTGCTAAGATGTTTTTTGCTCTGGAATTATTATCAAAAAGCAGTTGTGTAACAGCAATCTTTCTAAAATCATGCATATTATCCAGATACTCCCTTATTTTTTCTTTAGCACTCTGCATTTGCACCTTTTCTTGTTTTGTGAGATTTCCCTTATTCTGCAGTACTTTAACTGTGGTCATTTACTTCTTAACCATATATCTTTAACTTTTATTTCTACCCTATTTTTAAACTCCACTTTCATTTTAATCCTCTCACTAGCTATAGCTTCTGAAGAAATTTCTTTCTTCCCTAATAACTCTTAAATAATTTCCACTACCATTCCTTAACTTCCTCTTTTTTAACTGGTACGTGGGAAAGCACCAGTGTCTCATTTTTACTTCATTACCCTGCATTTGTATCTTAGTTGTTATAGGTCCATGATCAGAAATAGTTACTGGATATGTGTTAAAGCTTTCAGTTAAATGCAAGTGTTTCTGTGAAACATAATCTCTGTCTAGTGTAGCCCAGTTATTGTATCTTGGGGAATAATATTTAAATTATCTCAGAAGTACTACTGCTGAATTCATGTCTTCCATACCAATATTTTCATAAATTACTATCCCCTAACCGGGAAAAGCCGAAAGACGCAACAACTTAAGAAATCTACCTGTTTTGTTATATTTTCCCTTCTAGGTCCCCCAGATATATCCTCACTGTTGCTAATCATGTTCCAGTCACCACCTATAATTAATATTCCCTACTGAAAGCTGATTATTTCTCCCACAATTTTCTTAAGCTTAATAATATCAGTTTTAAGTGGAATATAAATACATGTCAGAGTAATATCACTTACTTGCCAGTAGCCCTTTACTACCACAAATCTAATATTATTAGCTTTTTTCTCCTATTCTGTCACTGTTATAGCTCCTTTAGCAATTAAAGGACTCCCTGTTTCCTTTGTTCCTGATATTCTGCCGAATCTCTATCCTGAAAGCCTTTCATCAAATTCACATGCTCATTTCTTTCCAAATGTTTCTCCTGTAGCATTGATATTTGCACTCTGCATTTCCTTATATAATTCAATACTCTTGCCTTTTTTGCTATAGCTGTGAGGCCATTCATGCTCCACAATAATATGGACAGTGTAGCCATTATGCTAAGAAGTTATTATTCCTACCTGTTATATATGACAGCTTTTTTAAAATATCTATTATCAGCTTTTGTGTTACATGTACCCACTAATGTCTGGCAGGTTGATCTTTATAAAGTTTGTTTGTTGCCATTTCCATTTGAACCTATGTAACATTTTACAAGACGTTTTGTTTGAATGAAAACTCTCAAAACAAAAACACACCGCCAGAACACTCCCAGAACCTATTAACTTAAAACAAACACACAAATCTATATACATCTTCAAATAATGAAGTTTAACCCTCCTGATAGGAACAGTTATCGCAAATCAACAGCTGTACCCACATGTATTACTTAACCTAAAATTAAGGTTATCCTTACTACAGCTCGTGTTACAGCCTGTGCTCCTACTTCCACTAACTGCTGTCTGTTCTTATCTTTATTCCCCTCCCAGATATGAAAAACAGCTTGTATGCTTTCAGAAAACATTAACTTTATCCTTAAGAAAAAGTGCACTGGCTGTATTTAAGTAAAACTAAATTATTTATTTAATTTAATATTTGTTAACTGGGAAAATCCGACTTGGAACAAAGCCAATTGTCAGAGGACGCTTGGGGAGAAACTCTCCAGATGCATGTCTTTCTAACGTGGGAGAAAACCAGAGCACCCAAAGGAAACCCACACGAACGCAGGAAGACATGCAGACTCCGCACAGAAGACACCCCAGCTGAAAATCAAACTGGAGAACCTCTTGCTGTGAGGCAACAATGCTACTGCTGCACCACTGCCCCGTCCATTATGCACTGCTCTAGTAAAATGTATTGAAGTATTTAGGTACCAGGAAAGCTGCCATCTCTTATTCACTACCAATAATTTCAAACTTTATTTTTTACTAAGCTGTTTGCCCTTGTACCTTTTAATTTTATGATTCCCTCGGCAAACAATGGCCAGAACTTTTGAAATTTATTGCCTGTACCTGTAGTCATCTTATCTCCTTTGAAACATAAGAACAGAATGTGCATCTGCCCTTACTAGAAGACTTCTTAAGTCACACTGAACATTTATTTGCTAAAGGAAAACTTTCCATTACATTCACATCTTCTTTTATTTTTAAAGCCCACATACGTCCACAAAAATGTTATTACATTTAGCTAAGGGCATTCATCCAGATATTCAACTTTGCAAAAATAAGAGGAAAACACCTCAACTCTACATATATTATAATCCCTGCACTTTTACACCCCATCCCCTACCTCTGCAGTCCAGGATTACAGCTCATTAATTTAAACATGCTTTTATCCAGCCTTCCTTATCTTTTTACATTGTAATGCCTACTTTACTTATAAATAAAAAAAGAAAAAAATCTTGTTTACTTCTGTGCCTTTTATCATATACAGCAATCACTGAAAATGCTTTACTATATAACATGTGATTTATATCATGAAGTGTTTTATACAAATATAGTTAAGAAGAAAAATATTTTAATTAAAGTTGCTTTTTTCTTTTATTCCCTTTTACTGTCCTTCCCAACATTAATTACATAAAGTGGGTTATGTGCTTTTCAATTCCCCCAAAGTCAACAAAAGTCCAATCTTTCTCAGCCACATTTTCTTTTAAAGTCATACTTCACAAATGTGATTGATGTTTTAAAGTCTCACATTTATTCACTCATTTTAGTGCTGCTGGTCTTCCATTTCATTTCCTTCTCCCAACCCCCAGACTCAGTTCAAGTTCAAGGAACTTCTGATTTGTCTAGCTAACTCCTGTCCTTTTTTTCTGTCTCTCAAGCATTTTCCTTTACAGAATAGGAAAAGGTTTCACTGGCATGGTCTCTCTATGAGCTTTATTTTCAGAAAAAATGAGAAGCAGAGTCTTTTCTGTTTGATGGCTCACTTTTTGTTGGAAATACTTTTATAATTCCTCCTTAGCCTATTCTGCATCAAAAAATAACTTTGATTCTCCAGAAAAAAATAATCTAAAGACAGCTGGATATAGCAGCTTGAATCTCATACCTGCTTCTAGAAATTCCTTTATTGCTGGGATAAATTTGCTTCTCTTCTGCCTGGTATATGGTGAATAATCATTTTTCATACTGTACTGTCTCCAATTTTTAATGCTTTGCCTTTCTAGCGTAGCTTTGTCAGGAGGAACTATTTCAGTTGTTATGATTGCATCTTTACTAATACAGGTCTTGGCTCCTTTCTTATAGACAGGTTTGGAGCATACATGTGATGTGCCCATTCAATTAACAAATCCTGCTGTGGAATGCCAGTCCTTTTGCTTATTTGTACTTTCATAAACTTAATACAGTCTGTTCCTTCCATTTTTTCTGGTACAGCAGAAAATCTCCATTTTTTTTCCACGTGCTCTGTCTTTTAACTCTACCATTTTTTGAAACAGCTCTTGATTAGTGTCATACACAGGCAGCCTTATCTTCATTTCAGGCTCTGATTTTTGCAGTTTTATCAGTTCATCTGAATAGCTGTTTAAAGCTTCTTCCATTTGTTCTTCATATTTTGCAGTTTATTTTCTTTCCAGCTCTCTCAGTTTCTTCTTTGCTGATATCCAGGTAGTGTACGTACGAGCCAGTAACTTAATTTTATTAAAACTGGCAGAACTACTAGCTGTTACCTCTCATTTTTTCACTCTGGAAGAGCTGAATTTAAGCTGTTGATCTGTGTGCAGCTATGTTGGAAGGCCCTAGCTTCAGAGCTTCTTAGTGCAGCAGGCCTCTTGCTTTAGCACCTTGAAAGCATGACATTGTAATCACATCATGTTATAATGAAAATATATATTTATTGAAATATTGGGGAGTTTTACTTCAAATGTATTGTCAATACAGTAAATAAGTATCTTAGGCCAGGCTTCTCTTTTTTGGTTGTGAGTATCTGAGCAGATTTATTTTGAGCTCAGGGGCCAATTCGAGACTAACTGTGCAAAAAGTCAAGTTAACACCCCCCATTCCTACTTTCACTGCTTTTAGAACTTGGGTGGTGTTACCTGCCTGTCTCAGTACCATCAGCAAGCGAGATGCTGCAGTCTCTTTCAACTGAGACAGTTTGTGTGAGGCCTTGTGTATCTAAACCGTAGATAATCTGTAATGGGGATAGACAAGGCTGCCCTCGTGTGCCTTTAC